>NC_080572.1:35981515-35986515 GCF_030247185.1 Malaya genurostris
TTAATGGTTCATCATATGGCAAACTGATGGGAACATCTTAGACGAGTATGGGGATGTATCCCACTACAAGGGCCATTCATGCCACATCATATGGCAAACTGATGGGAACGTCTAAGGCAAGTATGGGGATGTATCCCACTACAAGGGCCATTCATGATACATCATATGGCAAACTGATGGGAACATCTTAGACGAGTATGGGGATGTATCCCACTACAAGGGCCATTCATGCCACATCATATGGCAAACTGATGGGAACATCTTAGACGAGTATGGTGATATATGGTAAATAAAAACTTGAAAAAAACTTAAAAAAAATAAGCACGTCATCGAACGATCAAGTCGTTCGAGACGTGCTATACAGTCCTAGTACGATACCTCCACTAGGTCATGTACTATCCACGGGACCGATTACCAGAGTAGAATCAGTTGGCAAGAGACATAGAATGTCGCACTATACCACTATATGGTATAGTGATATAGTGCGAAAAGTTTTACTGTCAGTGCTGAAAAAATTCGTTATCACAATGGTGACTCGAGCTTACATTGAGACAACACATATATCATCGTCCACCCAACGACGATTGTCGCTAATTGAATCATAACAAGTATCATGACTGCCGAACCCTTTCAGTATCATTGGAAATTGATTTCATGAAAATGTAAACAAAAGTTATCCCCCTATCACCCGGCGATGAGCCAGTGATAGACGACAATATTTGTCTCATTCGACATTCAGTTGAGCATCAACGGTATCATATTCATTCCTGAGAATCATCGTCAACCGGGTCGATTGGGCCCTTCCAATCATACGCAGTTCCCAGCGCCCTGGAGAATAAGTCTTTGTTTAATTTAATAAGTAAAATGTTTTCCAACGTATCTTTCCCAAGGCCAGTGCGTTGATTAGAGAGAACCAAGGCAAGGGCACTGAAAGACCGTTCAACAGAGACTTGGTTCGATGGTGTGGATAGTACAACCATTGCTACTGCATATATCTCTGGGTGCGTAGTCTTACGGCGCAACCAATGGTCCCACACGTTGTAGTTATGTTTTTGGCGTGGCTCTAGGTCCAAAGACTTAACTTGTTGAAGAAACCCGGTCTCGCAACCAAGATTCACGGATTCACCAAACATTTGCGTAAGATACTGATCAAAATCATCGGTAGACTCTGACGATTCTCTACTTGTACTAGCCGGTGTTTTACCCAGTTGGCAGATACGTTCCCATGTATCGACTATGTATTGCTGAATTTTATCTTTTTCCTCAGCCGTGAATATTTTAGAACCTCGATAGTTGAACCTTGGATCCAGGTATAATGCCATCTGAACCGCCTTCAATTGGCGCAAAATGTTCAATCTATTGTTCAACGACCGAAGTAAATGGGGACTGAAAGAGTTTTCGCGAACTTTCTGTACCTCACTCGTTGCCATCAGCCATGCCATATAGAAGTCAGATAACGACACGTGCTTCTCTTGCATTTGCTTTGTGCAGATGTACAACGGCTTAAACGTATCATAGTAATGCTCAATGAACGACCATTGATTGGAAAGGTCTAGTTCGGGAAAATTATCGGCCAACTGGTTAAAAAACCTTTTTTGGTGTACGAACGATTCCATCATTTTGAATATACCACCCCATCGTGTCCTACTCCAGACGGGTGGGTATGAAGCATCGTAGCTTTCAAACTCTGACCGGTACTTCACCAGCTTACATTTTCTAGCAACAGCAGTGATGGCTCGGATAGACTCATCGGATTTATCAACAACATCCAGTATTGCAAGCTGTAAGGTATGCACGGCACATCTCACAAGAGTAATCCTTTCGGACAGTTCATTGGCCAGTTCAGCAGTAACGTTTCGTTCACACTGTTTATCATCCTCTATCACATCCGACTCATCCAGCTCATCTATGTTCGTACCATCAGCCTGCTGCTCTGTAGGCATTACGTACGTATCATTGTTTAATTTTCTAACCGTTGCCACCATATTAGCCCCATTGTCGCATGTCACGGAAAATATGTTCTCAAGAGATAGCCCATAGTCGGCCAAAGTATCCATAACTTTTGATTTCAAGAACACCGCTGTTTGACTTTCTTTGATTTCGATCATACCAAGGGTACGAATGACCACCTGCTCGTCTAGGGCATACTGTACATTGATGCCTAAGATATGGCGATTGTGTCGGGCAGCAGAATCTATTTTCAAGCAGACGAGCTTGCCTTTCATCTCATCTATCAACATTTCTTTTAGACGACAGGCAGTCTTCGAGAGATGACATTTCATTGTGACACGGTTCAAAGTGCACCCAAGAGTCGTTGTAATCGGTTTCAGTAAGTCTTTGAAGCCTTCCCACTCGAAGCAGGAAATAGGAAGATGATGGAAGGTCGTCAGCTTAACTGCTGACGCAATTAGTAACTGCCGGTCAATAGCTATCAAACGCTTAGGAATTACTCTTTCCTTCTTCTCCATTGGATAGGCAATTGTAAGGAGATTGTTTGCACATGCACGTTCCGTATGTACGGTACGAAAGTGACGGATGAAGTTGCCAGGGGCAAATCTACTCTGGACGTATGGACATCCTGACGCGGGATCGATGTTGCAGATAGCTTTATCGCCCTGTCTTACTACCAATGACGACGCAATGTCCGTCAGTGACCGCTGCAGCTTATTGCGGTCTGCTCTTGTTGTAGGTGCCATCGTATAAACACCACACAAAATTTAGTCGTTAATGGTTTAACTCTAAATACGCTCCTCTATCTAAACACACACACTTGATAAATACTTCTTTGATCAATATTGAATTCGCACTATATCACTATAACCTTGTCTGAACCGGATTCGTTCGGAATACGATACGAAACCTGACAGACTCTCCCTCCTACGCCTCCGACAAGTGCCGGAAGCAACGGTGGTATCTCATTGTTGCCCGGGAGATAATATTTTACCCGAGCTCCCACCTATCTGGCAGTGGGCCACGGTAGTGCACCACTTCACCAGCGCTCATATAGCTATTCGCCTCTCTGTTCGTACCTGTCCCTCCAAACCGTAGTTAGCAATTCCAACAACCTACATATTTTCAGTTAGCTTTTCCAACAACCTATCCGATTTTTTTTTCTTAGCTAAGTCCAACACTTTTTTAGTTATTCCAACAACCGATTTAGTTCAGTCAACACCCGCATTTTTTTTCCAAAACCCAGCTGTTTCACATATGGTAGTGCCGTCCCCGCTCTGTCGAATGCAATTGACGTGAGCGTAGTACGCGGGATAGGTGATAAGTTACGAACGTAGGCGCAATGCCTATCCGTGCGGGATATGTGCCAGTTCGTACATGGGTAACATGCTGGAAGGCCGCAGCATGAGAGGCATACGCTTAGTAAACCGGGTTGACCGGTTGCAACTTGGTCACATTTGTATGGAACAAAAAATTTGTGCGCAGATTTTCCAAAACGGACTTCACGTCGTGAAAGTACGTCGCAAAACTACCAGAACGCACCATATGTCGTTACGTTCGTTTACCAAAGTAAGCCGTAACAACGATTTTAAATAATGCCTCTCGGTACGAACCATCACCATGGACACGTATATGGGCGGTCCGCTGTCTATGCCGCATCGATAGGCGTTAACGGTTAACACTGTATACATAACTACGGACGCGTATACGGGAGCGGTTCGCTGCATGTGCATCGCTGTTAGGCGTTAGCCATAGATACGTTTTCAACCAATCACCAATCTTAAACCACTCGTGCACTTAACAATTGTTACGACATGTACGACCCAGAACTTTATATCACTGGGTCGATGTGATCAACAGATGGAAACTTGGTCAAGTAACCCGGTTGCAAAAACTGGTATTAGTAATACCAGTTTTTGCAAGTACGATACCTCCACTAGGTCATGTACTATCCACGGGACCGATTACCAGAGTAGAATCAGTTGGCAAGAGACATAGAATGTCGCACTATACCACTATATGGTATAGTGATATAGTGCGAAAAGTTTTACTGTCAGTAAAACTTTTCGCACTATATCACTATACCATATAGTGGTATAGTGCGACATTCTATGTCTCTTGCCAACTGATTCTACTCTGGTAATCGGTCCCGTGGATAGTACATGACCTAGTGGAGGTATCGTACTAGGACTGTATAGCACGTCTCGAACGACTTGATCGTTCGATGACGTGCTTATTTTTTTTAAGTTTTTTTCAAGTTTTTATTTACCATATATCACCATACTCGTCTAAGATGTTCCCATCAGTTTGCCATATGATGTGGCATGAATGGCCCTTGTAGTGGGATACATCCCCATACTCGTCTAAGATGTTCCCATCAGTTTGCCATATGATGTATCATGAATGGCCCTTGTAGTGGGATACATCCCCATACTTGCCTTAGACGTTCCCATCAGTTTGCCATATGATGTGGCATGAATGGCCCTTGTAGTGGGATACATCCCCATACTCGTCTAAGATGTTCCCATCAGTTTGCCATATGATGAACCATTAATGGCCCTTGTAGTGGGCATGTCAGCGAAACCGCCTTCTACGTTCCGGTCGGTCTGCCGCACGATGCGAGGCATAGTTGTCTCACTGACGGTACCGTAGTATACGGTTCCGCTGGTTGCGGTGGACCGACGCGTTAAAGTTATTACAAATCATGATAAAGTTGGCCTGTTTTGGCCACAAATCTATCTATAGGGGGACCACATTTCGGAACGTATGCGTCGAAAATATTGACTTTTGAGCCCAAAAAATGCATTTTGAGCGTATGGTCAATTTGGTCCGGAGGGGGTGCATGCCATGTGAGTCGACCAACCATGGTGCGGTACACTACGGCTTGGCTGCACAGGTTCGAACAGTGAGGCATAATGGCTATATGAGCGAGTCCAAACATGATGTTGTACATTACGGCTTGGCTGGACAGGTACGAACAGTGAGGCATAATGGCTATATGAGCGAGTCCAAACATGATGTTGTACATTACGGCTTGGCTGGACAGGTAC
>NC_080572.1:35996515-36149015 GCF_030247185.1 Malaya genurostris
ACATGCGACAATGGGGCTAATATGGTGGCAACGGTTAGAAAATTAAACAATGATACGTACGTAATGCCTACAGAGCAGCAGGCTGATGGTACGAACATAGATGAGCTGGATGAGTCGGATGTGATAGAGGATGATAAACAGTGTGAACGAAACGTTACTGCTGAACTGGCCAATGAACTGTCCGAAAGGATTACTCTTGTGAGATGTGCCGTGCATACCTTACAGCTTGCAATACTGGATGTTGTTGATAAATCCGATGAGTCTATCCGAGCCATCACTGCTGTTGCTAGAAAATGTAAGCTGGTGAAGTACCGGTCAGAGTTTGAAAGCTACGATGCTTCATACCCACCCGTCTGGAGTAGGACACGATGGGGTGGTATATTCAAAATGATGGAATCGTTCGTACACCAAAAAAGGTTTTTTAACCAGTTGGCCGATAATTTTCCCGAACTAGACCTTTCCAATCAATGGTCGTTCATTGAGCATTACTATGATACGTTTAAGCCGTTGTACATCTGCACAAAGCAAATGCAAGAGAAGCACGTGTCGTTATCTGACTTCTATATGGCATGGCTGATGGCAACGAGTGAGGTACAGAAAGTTCGCGAAAACTCTTTCAGTCCCCATTTACTTCGGTCGTTGAACAATAGATTGAACATTTTGCGCCAATTGAAGGCGGTTCAGATGGCATTATACCTGGATCCAAGGTTCAACTATCGAGGTTCTAAAATATTCACGGCTGAGGAAAAAGATAAAATTCAGCAATACATAGTCGATACATGGGAACGTATCTGCCAACTGGGTAAAACACCGGCTAGTACAAGTAGAGAATCGTCAGAGTCTACCGATGATTTTGATCAGTATCTTACGCAAATGTTTGGTGAATCCGTGAATCTTGGTTGCGAGACCGGGTTTCTTCAACAAGTTAAGTCTTTGGACCTAGAGCCACGCCAAAAACATAACTACAACGTGTGGGACCATTGGTTGCGCCGTAAGACTACGCACCCAGAGATATATGCAGTAGCAATGGTTGTACTATCCACACCATCGAACCAAGTCTCTGTTGAACGGTCTTTCAGTGCCCTTGCCTTGGTTCTCTCTAATCAACGCACTGGCCTTGGGAAAGATACGTTGGAAAACATTTTACTTATTAAATTAAACAAAGACTTATTCTCCAGGGCGCTGGGAACTGCGTATGATTGGAAGGGCCCAATCGACCCGGTTGACGATGATTCTCAGGAATGAATATGATACCGTTGATGCTCAACTGAATGTCGAATGAGACAAATATTGTCGTCTATCACTGGCTCATCGCCGGGTGATAGGGGGATAACTTTTGTTTACATTTTCATGAAATCAATTTCCAATGATACTGAAAGGGTTCGGCAGTCATGATACTTGTTATGATTCAATTAGCGACAATCGTCGTTGGGTGGACGATGATATATGTGTTGTCTCAATGTAAGCTCGAGTCACCATTGTGATAACGAATTTAAGGAAACGCTGAACAAATGAGTTAGAGTTGGGTTTTTTGTAGATTTAAATTTATTATAGAATTCTGGAACTGAAGTCATTTTCAATTGGAATTGAGTTTAGCATCAGAATTCCGAATCTGAATAAAGGAACTGAATTGAATTTCAAACTCTAGCTCCCATGTTGCGAACTCATTTCTAATATCTGAATTCCGAAACTGAATTTTGGATGTAAATTAGGAAGAATCCATGTTCTGAACTCAGTTCCAAAATTCAGTTTTAGAACTCGGATTCTGAATCTAATCCAAATGAGACTTTACACCACGCAGAAGGTTGTTGATGTTAGTGGAAGATTCGCATCAGTTCCGTCTAAAGCACAAACAAAAAATTGACGACTTTCGACCTTTTATAGTCGTCCAGTTGAACATCGGGACAGACTGAGCCTGACTAGTGCGAAAAACTCAAGCAAGCGTTATGAGTTTTCCTAAGTTTAGAGTAAACAAAACTTTTGAGTTATTTATGGTTATCGGATCTGAATCAACTTTTCGAGGACTTTTTAAAGAATTTCAACACCTTTTATTTGCATCTTCTCGGTTCAAAAGTTGGTTTTCACAGTGATCGCATAACCTTTCTATATGAGAAAGGCAAAAATCATGTTGTTGCGTCAAATACTACTCGAGATATTGACGATAAGGTTCCCATTCTTTCACGCTGCAAATTGTGAAATGGCTCCCCATTGTAAAGTAAGACGTAATCACGCCAAAACTGCAAATTCAAAATTTTCCTTCATGGCATAAGATGTAAAAATGATCTATTTCTTCAAAAATAGTAAACCAATTCCTCAAGTTTACAGATCTTGTAAGTTGAAGACCACACAAACTCACATCCGTTCCTGAAGTACCGGAAGCCATCAAAATGGAACTATTGTAAGTACAAATTAGGTCGGTCCGTTTTTAAAAGATGGCTCTGGCTTCTATGAAAGTTGAACAGTTACAGCTGATGTCGAGCTTCAAAAGTTTAGACATCTGTCATTAATATTCAGTTCTTATTGCTTCGAGATTTGAAAAAAACTTACTTTTCACTGTGTCAATTTTGAGCTATTTTGTATTAAGGGGCGGGTAGGGTCTAACACTTTTGAAAAATCATTTTCTCATAGTAAAACATTTCAAGAATATTCTGTGAAATTTTGAAGCCTATTGTAACAAAACTCAGCAAGTTATGGGCATTTACCTTTGTTTATCTCATACTGCGAAGAAGTAGGAGCTCGGCACACTGGCCCAACACTTCTGCTTCGATCGACTTAAAAACTCGACAAAACATTCTTGAAAATATTAGACCCTACGGGCTCCCTTGAGTGATGAATTGTTTCCATTGATTTTATAGACAAAAAGCATTAAACACGTTTTTCTCGAAAGCTGGTTTTGAAAGTCAGTGTCCATCGTTATTCAAAAACTACTGAACCAATTTTTTTCAAATTTTACACACACTCTCTACATATAAAAAAGCAGACCCCAACGTTTTCCTTTTCGTTGTTTGTTACTTCGGGGTGGTTTTATAGCTACAAAATGGCGGATTTTTTCGTGAAAAATTGTAGGTTTCACTTTGAACAACTTCCAAAAAAATTCATAAAATTAAAAAAAAAATCAAATAGAAACGTTGGGGTCTAGAAAAATGTCTACTCTATCTATGCTGCATTGATTTGTTGACTTCTGATTAGTCTGCGCTGAGATACAGTGGACACTGCAAATCATGATTTTTAAGAAGCGTCCTCGAAAATACCTCTTCACCGACTTATTTCTCAATAATTTTTCACGAAAAAAATACTAATGTTGTTCGAATAATGCTTTTTATCATGCAAAATATTTGAATTTATTTTGTTGAGGAGGCTGGGGTCCACTAGGAGGCGGAAAAAAATGAACTAAGAATAGATCCATTGGGTTCCTGCTTCCATGTCGTAAAAGGCGATAAATGCAGGAGTTTCTTTTTCCTTTCAGTTATCAGATATTTTCAATGTTTCATTTTTAATTACTCTATTTTACTAAATTATCTCTACATTCAGCCTATCAATTTCCGTCTAGCTTGGGAGAAAAGTTTTATTTGGAATGGTTTCTTCTTCCATGTTATTGATTGTCTTTCAGGATTATAAATTGAATGATAAAAATCAACTATTGCGCAAATCCGTTGATATTACGAAGTTAATAACAGAGATAACATATATCGGTATATTGAATACGTAGTAAAAAACACTTGATATTAATATTTCAAACAATAAATTAATATTTTTCTCGGTAGCCGGCTGCCCAGACCAACCAATATAACCAATTAATAATTTTAATAAATAATTAAAATAATAAAGCGAAAAAAATAAAGAATCAAGACGCGCGTGAAATCTGTTGACCTTTATTTGGTGATTTAAAATGATTTTATAACAAATGTTTAGAATATGTCAATGCAATGAATCAACTATTTTACCTAAATCCTATTCACGTAATTTCATTTATTAAAAATAGGGAAATTTTTATTCTTTACGCGATAGTATTGCAAATTTTTCTTCAGAGTCGTCGAATTAGAGCTGTGAATCAAGACTTCCCGGGATATTGTTGAACCGTTCACTCGGGAAGTCAGTGAGTTTAGTGGTGCATCCGAGCATCTTGAAACCGGAACATACTGAGTCGCGCGCGAATAATACCAATACTGAAATTTTTACTAACAAATATCCTTCTCCCGTGACACTTGTGGAGTGCGCAGTAATGTATACGGCCTCTAGTATCAACAAGTGTTGGACTAACATCCCTTCCCATTCCTTAGACGATCTACGTTCGGGCCTGGCCGGCGCCGATCAATAAATTCTGGGATTACAAGAAGATGTACATTGAAGGATGATTCACCAGTCCCAGGTCGGATCATCTAGAAACTCCCTGTACAATTTCAGCTAATTCCGATCAGTAACGGAGTAGCAACCAAGAGTGGTCGCTCAAGCTCAAAACATTTGAATTTATTTTGTTGATTCAAAGACAACGAAACAAGGATTTTTTACATCGAATTGTTACTGGGGATGAATAATGAATTCATGGATTTTGTGCACTCTGGGCTGCTACAACCAGGCGATACTATAACGGGCGATCGGTACAGGCAGAAGTTGATGCGTTTGAGCCGTGCACTACAAGAAGAGTGACCGGAATACCAGAGAAGACACGATAAAGTTATTCTCCCGCATGACAACACTCGGCCTCACGTCCCAAAAGTCATGACAAAAAATTTGGAAATGCTCAAGTGGGACATTTTGCCGCACCCGCCGTATGGAGAATACGACATAACACGTGGATCAATAAATCCCGAGACAAACATTGGAAACAACATTCTTTTTGCAAATTTTTTTTATTCATCAACATAATCACCTTTTTGGGGTGATACAATAATTCCAACGTTTTTCCAATTTTTCAATACCAAGTTTATAAAAAAATTTATCTTTCGCTTCAAAATAAGCTTCAGTTTCAGCGACGACCTCCTCATTTGAGCCAAATATTTTTCCCTGGAGCATTTTTTTAAGATCAGCAAAGAGCCAGTAGTCACTGGGGGCTAAATCTGGCGAGTATGGGGGATGGGGAATAAGATCAAAGCCCAATGCGTTCAATTTCGCTATTGTTTTCATCGACTTGTGGCAGAATGCATTTTGTTCCATCGAAAGCAAGCGTGGCACCCACTTGGAAAAAAAAACCTTTTTCATGCTCAATTTTTCATGAAGGATAGTAAATACACAGCAATCTCACGGAGCTTCACTTTACGATCTTTCATTATAATTTTTGTCACTTCACTCACATTTTCCGGTGTAACGGCTTCCACAGGTCTATTCGAGCGTTCCGCGTCATTTGTGTCGGTACGACCACGTTTAAGCTCGGCGAACCACCGACAAATCGTTGCTTTTGATGGACAAGAGTCCGGATAACATTTTTCAATCCATTGTTTCGCTTGCACATTAAAAAACAATGTTTTATCATAACACGAAACTCGGTTTTTTCCATTTTTTAAACAAACTACAAAACGACTTTACTCCAACCTCGATAACTCAGCTGTTTCTGGTCGGATCGACTTAAAATTTTGACCCGTTTCAAGCAAAGGTTAGTACTCTAGAAAGACGTGGTTACTGGTTTACTACAAGCGCCATCTCTGCTTTAGTATCGGGACTTATTGATCCATGTGTTCAAGACATCATCTCTGATTGTTCTGGTTTTTTCGACGAAGGCAACATGATCTGGCAGATCATCGGTTTACTTCTTTCGCAGAAATCGAAAATTGGCTTCAATTTTTTTTTTGAAATTGAACTCGAAAATTGTCTGAGAGGTGGAAAATAGTAATAACTAGCTATGGACGATACTTTGATTAATCTTTAAATTCTGTTTATTTCGTTATAAATTCATTTTTGACTTTATAAAAAATGGACCGAATTAATTTGTACTCCAAATATCTATATATTTATTTATATCTCATATAGCTGAGCCAATTTTCTCAAGCTTAGAATCAAATGAAAGGACTTACAGTCCTTTACAGAATTGCTGAATTTGATCTAGATCTGACTTTCGGTTCCGGAATGAAACGGTATCGAGTGTTTGTAATTTCAAGCCCACTATACGACGGCTTGAATTTCGACGATGCAAAAAAGGAATCATTCTTCTTACTTGGGCCCAAAACTTCCAATTTGTAGTTCATGTTAGTTACTGACCATACGAACCGACTTCGAATATACCTGTTCCTGGAACCCGGTTCTGGAAATGCCGGAAATTGTACTCAAAAACAACTAAACAGGAAACACTTTTCTACCCCGCGGCTTAAGCGATTTTCACAAACAAAAATGGTAATCAGGAACTACAGAGCAAAGTGTGCTTAAAATTTCAAACCGTTCTTTGCTGCAAAAAATGTAGCATAAATCTTCTAATTTTGGCCTGAAACTTGTTCGGTGTTTAGGTTATGCTAGTTTACACCCGAGCAAACTCCCCTGATTTCATTCAATGAGCAGTTTTTTTTTCAAGAATACCAGTAATATTTCTGAGAATACAAGACACATGAGAAAGTCATCATCACACCACTAGATGGTGGTATGACTGTGGAGCGTTTATGTCTTCAGAACAATGTTGGTGAGTGCTGATAATTTGACAGAAAACAAACCGATATTTCTCTACATTGTATACAACATGATCAATCTGGTAGATGGTGCTACGAGAATTCGCTACCTTTCAACGCATCAACCGTGAGAGAGTTTCTCTACCATTCTTCGCTCCACCTTGTACTCTGAGTATTTCATGGCCCTTACTAAAATAGATACAGTTTAGCAGTGAATGTGTGGAATTTACCAAAAAAATCTCAAGTTGACAATTATCGCAGAAAATTGAGTAGATGATTCGACTTGAAGATTTTCATATCAGGTTCCAATATTCGAAACCTCTGTGCGGAACATTCTCAGACATATTCATATACACAACCTACACAGATAAAAATATTTTGTGATTTTACATTTATTTTCATGCACATTTTTGGAGCAGGGAATTGAATGGAAACTTACATAACAAAACGAAGCGGTTTGTAAATATACAGTCTTGTTCAATGAAAAACTAAGTGAATTTTAATGTAATTATACATCAATCGTGGTTTTAAATCAGATTTCCGTTTCAACTGATGTCTATTTCATAGTCCTATCGGTTTACATGTCGTGTAAGTTTCATCTTTTCTTTCTGTGTATACAAACGATATATGCACATAGTTAGAATAATCGGAAACCTGGAATATTTTCAACACGAAAAGAAATCCGTTGCCGTAGTCGTAATTAAAAAATCATGAAACAAACCATTTTATATACTAAATTTCTGTTTTCATTTTATATATTAAGTCATGGCAATTATTCTTGATTTTATGATCATGAACAATAGCAATTGGGTATTTCATTCGAAACTTGTAACTCCAATTTTCTTCCCGGATATCGCATTGAACCTTCTGAATCAATTAATAATGTGATGGATTGTGTAATAGGTTAATGCGAAGACGAAAAGCAGACATCGGAATAGAAACAATACTCAAATTGTTTACTTGAATCTGAGTGAAGTTCATTTAGTAAAAACGAAAAAGTACGGGGGTTCAGCGTACTGAACATCAAATGCGATAATTTTATGTTTTCAAGAAATAGTGCAGATAAATCACATGACATTACATCAAAACAACGTAGTATGTAGTTTACATCAGCTAAACTAAAAGCCAATTTCTATTGCTATTATTCCATTAACGTCAAGTGTTGGTTTTAATAACAAGGTTGAAACAAATATATTAAAAGTTTGGTTTTATCTTATTTTCATCTTATTTTCAGTACATACAACTAGGAGAAATATTCATATTTCACTTCCAGTGTGCATGATTTTTAGAGTGTTCGAATGATGAATGATCCACTAAAAGTTATTGTAAATAGAAATAAATTCCGATTAATTCTAACGAATCATTTTGTTGATATAGTGACTATAACAATTCTGGTTTTATGAAACCAATATATTTGTTTGGAACAGCCGTATTCTAGTTTAAAACGAGTTTAGCGATTGTGATGCCGTACAATAGTAAGATGATTCTATCGCAATTATTCACTTCCCGGATAGAATCGGATCGCAAAACGAGAATGAACGCCCATTTGTTTCTTCAGAGCAGCGTGCTAACCCGTGATACTTAGACGGGTCATCGACAGTCATTCGCTCTCGCACTGGTGTATATTCCATGTTAAATGAACCATGCCTGTTTTTTGTTGGTGAAATGATATCCGCCTCTCTTTGATGGCACTGATTGAATCGTGTGAAGAGTAAATAGAGAGCGTTCTTTGATACGATAAAAGCGATTCTTGCTTCAGAAGAATTTTCGTTTGCAATAGTCCGCTTTCGATATGATCGAAGTTGTGAGCAATTCTGCTAGGAATGAGTTTAAAAAATTATTTTGCATACATTACGAGATAGAGAAATTTTGTCTGCAGTAAAGTTGAGGACCACATTAAAACAAGAGAACTTGCCGAAAATATGAACTCTCTAGAATGCATGGTTTCGAGATTTGAAGCATTATTTTTTGGAGAGCCAAAAAATCAATCTTTATATTCATTTATCAAAATATTTCAAATATACACATTTTTGTTGAAGGTTGTATATTTCTACGTTCACAAACTAAAAAGTTTTTGGACAAATTGATTAAAAAATAATGCATGTTTGTATAATGTTTATCTCTAAAATGTGGAAATATGTGGAGAAACACAAAACACTATAAAAAATGTAGTAGTCACAACTTAAATACACTTAAAATTATATGAACCCACTTTTAAAACAGTGTGTTCTAACATTCCCACATTTATGTTCATTAACCCTACACCTTGATTTCAATATTCATCAAAATAAATGGAAAATTTGGTGCAACAGAAAATATCAGACTGTTAAAATGCGTGGGACAACTGTGCAATGGTTAAATGGTTATGATTGTTTCAAATGAGCAATGTTGATAAATGCTAGACTTGAAATTTTAAAAAAATCGCTTGTCTGCAATTTTGAAAAAAAAGATAGAAACTTGTAGCGCCCTC
This sequence comes from Malaya genurostris, assembly GCF_030247185.1. Classification (NCBI taxonomy): domain Eukaryota; kingdom Metazoa; phylum Arthropoda; class Insecta; order Diptera; family Culicidae; genus Malaya; species Malaya genurostris. Next base: position 36,005,576 of record NC_080572.1, read on the forward strand.
TATCTTCAAGCCATGAAAATCTTTGAAAAGCCCTTAAGAAACCATTATCGTTTTCAAACACAAGATCATTGTTATATTTTCGTATTTTTTTAGGAAAGTATAGTCTTTTTAACACAACACATCCAAAAATTTGAAAAAATCGGTTAGGTGGTTACAAGGCGTGATTTAAAAAAAGTTGAACCACTCTAAAATGGAATTGGTCACCCTGACGACAAAATGAGAAAATACGGGTTCATTATTTTTCGATGGAAAACACTTGTATAGGATTTTTTCATGGAATTACTGCCAATAGGACAGTAAAACACAAACTAAAGAATACTCCAGTTAGAACTTATATCAATTGAATAAATTAAGTTTTCTTAAAATATTTAATCGCTACTAAGTTGATCGTCGGCTTATATGCCTTCAAACGAATACCGAATATCTTTTCTTACACGCACTCATTGTCAACATGTTCTTCTCGTGGCACTCCATAGCTGCATTCCTGCACTGCCTCAGTTCACATTTACCTTTACAAACCATTCAACATACGGGGAGGTAATTCTCCGGTTCCATTTTCTTAGCTGGGTTGGGTCGACTCGTCTGCCTAACCGTCTGTTCACAACGTCTATCCACCGGGTCGTATGCCGCGTAAGCAAATCTGCTTGTGCACACAATTTTCCTTTTGTTGCCTTTCGGGTTGATTTTGTAACTATTGTGCACTGCGAGCTCAGCCGTCAACCGTCGTCCCACAGACCCATCTCCCATAGCGAAATCTCCGAAAGACTTGTCTGCGCAAAATGGAAAAGTATAAATCTGCTGACGTATCAATTAATTATGGCTCTGGTTGACGTCTGGCATAGCGAATGAAGCTCGACACGACTACTGTGCTACAACCGATGCCAGAGTCTGTATCTCCTCGGCCCAGTTAGAGGTTGGTTGGTGAAGTGAATGGTAACCGCAAAATTTCAAAGTTAACTCTTGATTGGCGGGCTGCTGATGTAGCTTCTGTTGCAAATAGTCGGTGCAGCCGAAGAAGTGTGACCGTATGTGCGATTAAGATTTACTAATATGTGCTAAGTTTGTGACTACAAGGTATCGGCTCAAAAGTTCACTATCAGTTATAGAAAATAGGAAAATAATTTTCTGCTTGGAAACTTTTTTTAATAAATATTTAGTGAAATATGAGTTAAACTTTAATTATTGAGATACAAATTGGGTGTTCTATCACAAGTGGTAACTTTTCAGCCCTATTATATACATGATTTGGTTATTACAATTAAGACATCATTTGTTTTATAACTTCATTTAACATACGGTAACAAAACACTCCGGCCATCTAAGCTCGTTGGGCTACAATTAATATGAGAGTAAGCAATGTGGTGTGGTTTTTGAGGACCCAACCCGGTGTAATGTTTCCGTCGACCGGTAAGCTCGATGTCAATCATTGAGTCGATTATGTCTCGTACTGTTTGTAAATCTAATCCAACAGAGAATAGAGATTGGAATAACTGTCTCCATCGTACAAAGTAGTATTCAACTTTTGTGCTCAATCCTACTGATACCTTGGTTTCAATTTGAAATACATGCTAATATGATATGAATGCTACCTTGTATATTCTGTATCTAACCGTCCAGCAAATAGATTATGCCCGGTGTCATCATCAGCTCGGCACTAATACACTGACATATTTCTGATTCAGTGAAAATACAGATCTGGTGTCATATTTTAATTGGAACAATCTCATGTGTTCGTGATATGAAGGACGAGTGCTCTTTCGCAGCGAGTAATCTTCAAACGAGCACGTATGATAGGGAAAAATCCTGTGAGTCATTATTTTTTTATGGTATGCGAGAGCTTTTCGTTAGACGACAACTAGTCTTTAGACAAGACACCGGTTGCAGGATTCATTTATGCAAACTTTGCTGGTTATGGCAGAAAAGGCTGATAGGTATACCTAGCAGAGATAAGTCAAAGAATGTTTTTCATTTGAAATATATAGAAAACAGGAATCAGAGGTTTCTTGATGTCAAGATTTTAACAGGGCGACTATGAGCATTTTTAATGCATTTCATAATGACTAGACGAAAAAAAAACCAATAAACAAATTTCTTCCGATTTTAAAGTTTAGCTTCAGTGTTTACCACTACAGTAAAAATTCATTTCATTCAGATGAAATCGAATATACATAGCCGTTTGCAATTCTACATTTCACATTCGTCACACCAATCGGAGCTGTATAAGCAGCATATCGCTTTATTTTTTCTCAGTTAGAATTGAAACTTCATCAACCCACCTGTCATTTAATTCCTTCAAATTAAACGGCATCAGTTTCAATTAATTCAGTAAATACCTCAAAAATGAGCTTCCAAAGAATAGTTCATCGAGATGATAGATAATAATGAGCGAGTAAGTCCCGAAACATTTCATAACCAATAAAAATCAGGGTACTAGAATGACGAATCATCTCAGCTCCAGTAGTCATCTCAGATACTTAAACCATAAGTTAGGGTACGATCTGCTGTCTCAGATCGATTCATTGACTTTGAGTGAAAGCTAAAAAGAAAGAAAACAGGAGCATTCGTTTTAAATCTTAGCGTGGCTTTAATAGCATTATCGCACAATTATCGAAGTATTTTTGCGTCGGTATTGTTTCTTAGAGTCGAAACAAATACATTGCATTCGATTTCATCACAATTCGTTGATTGAAAGTCAAATAATACATAAAACACGGCGAGACTACTATTAAGATGACTATTAGTACAACAACCGTACATTCCGAAGCGGATCCTAAAGTGTACCAGACAATTGTATGGTTATTAGGGTGCCAAAGTGTTGGGGTCATCTCTACACGGAACCACCCGCGATCCCATTTCAACCAGAATATTAGTTGATTTTCTGAATTTGATTGGTTAAAATTTGGTACAACTAATCGATTGTTGTTTTAACTAAACTGTCATTTTTGTTTTTCGATTAGCAGAAACGATGGTTGAAACAACTAATTTAACTGTTTAAAAAAATGCTGTCAATTAGTGAGGACACATACCTTTCAATTTCAACAAATATTTTAGTTGAAATAACTGGTGTTGTTATTGAAACAAAATTCTGTTAGTTGAAAAATACATCGGTTTTATTTGTTTTAGACATTGCAAATAGTAGAATCAACTCGAACAATGTTATTGATTTGCGAAAATAATCAAAATATACTTACTGATATACGTCATGATCTATTTGAAATAAGTTCGGTATGTTGAGATTCATGAAATAAATATCGTTGTTAAAATATGAACAGTATTTTCAATTGACATGTAATAATTGGGAAAACCACTGATCACTGCTCATTTTAAATGATTTTAACCAAGGAATAAATTATCATTACGAAATCAGAACTGATCTGATCTCTAAGTGATTTTGATTTTTGTATGATCATGATCGTGTCAAGTCGAAATCAGTGAAGATCTAAATTCTAAAAAAATACTTCTGATTCGATCGGAAATGATTGATGTAGAAAAACGTTTTTAATCAACAACAGTGCTCCAAGGGGCGAGTAAATTAGCGAAATTATAAAATTTACCTAAAATGAGTATTGATAGATGATGCCTTAAAACGGTTGAACTAAAGTTATGCACTGATAATTTTAGTCAATTTATATGAGCTTAGGTGCATCAACCGCTGGGAATTGGAATTTTGCGACGGCAATTCAAACGCAGCGCGTTCTGTGTGTTTGAAACTCTTCGTTCCTATTACTTTTATAAATTAAATTCATGCCAAATCGCTATCAACCAGCTGTAAGTAAAACAGTCTGCTGGAAGTAAATCAATGATCGAATTTGAAGCATAAAATTTTTGCGCATACCTGAAAGATTACGAGATGATCATTCATTAACATTTTCTAATTTGTCACCAAATCTTTTTCATCTTAAACAAGGCTAACTTTATCACAACACCGCTGTTAGATAAACACTTGCTATGGAATCATAAATTTCTCAAATCAAATGAACACAATTTCACCAAATGCTTTAACCATTGATGTTGTTTTCATTGACATTTTGAAGCGACGCGAACAGATTTCAACTAAACAAGTTGTTGATTTCGCATTGCGGTTATTGTTTTGCTTTCAACTGTCTTCGGTATTTGACAGCATTCAAAACAACATATTTTTCAACTACTTGAATATATGCAAATCAAAAACCATATTGGTTGAATCAAAAAGAAATTAGTTAAATCAACTATCGTAAAAATCAAAAAACTACGATATCGCAATTTTATGATCGAAGGGTTCACCGTATAACTTCGAAAAACGCTAAATCGGATATCGGTAAGCGGTGCTAGCGGTTAAAGTTGGAAAATTTTAGATCTTGAAAAATCATGATATCATGATTTGCACCAAATTTTAACTAATAAAATTCATAACATTTTAGTTTTTTGCGATAGCAGGCTTTTGCGTGTGGAGTATGTTCTATCTACAAAAAGGATGATAAGCAGGATGTTGCCACTACCGTGTAATCACACTACCTAATGTATATCACCATCACCATTTTGAGCATCGATACAACCGCCATTTTGATTTTTATTTATAAATAAAAATTTGTGTTTCCTCACAACAAATTTAACTTTTTTTCAAACGCAAAATCTATTGCCATTCTGGTTTCTATTAGTGTTGATAACGTTTTTCGGCATTGATTAACACTATCCGCAAAACCAGCGATAATTATGATAATTCGAAGAGAGTATGGGAGAGAATTCATTCAGTTCAATATCGCTCACTGCAGCAAGATGAAATTTCTCCCGTACTCAACGGCGATATTTGATTATTTGATGATTTCCCAGTACCGATTAGGAGTAATAATGCTGCGCCAAAATCATGTTCAGAAAATCAAAAAATTTTCGTAATGATGTTCGGTGATGACTATGTAAACTATAATCATCTACAATTGTTATCGGTAATCATAGTTGATTTTGTTATATTTTTTTAATTAAAATGCCAACACAGGATTTTTATTTCAAAACAGTAAGCAAAATAAACTAATCGCTAACATTTTCCACCGTTTCAAACAGTATCTTCTTTAAATCGGGAAATCTGGACTTGAATTCATTGCACAAACGGGATCCTTTATTAATTTAAGTTAAAACTTCATAGCCTGAATTTCATTTTCTAAGAATGCAAATGTCAGCGAAAATATGTAACAAATATATCACTCACTGATTAAAATTAAATTAGATACCATACTGCTTTAAAATTAATCTTTAAACTTTAGTTATTTTATCGAACAAAAATTGTTTTTGAAGTGCACCAAAGGTTTTTAACGTTGTTTCCATCGAATATCCCTAATGCACAAGTGGTCCAAACCCATAGAAGAAAGTAAAACCACTCCAGCAACCAATTCCATAGTAATTCAGAAAATTTTTATGCCGAACGACAACAAAAGAACAACTAAATCCTCCGAATTATTACATCACTAGAAGAAAATTTGCATTACTCACAGTGTGCAGAAGACTTGGACTTGGATTTCTGCTTCCATTATGCAAAGCAGTTTGTATCCATCGCAACCAAGTTAACCCGACTGAGCTGAAACCCGTGTACATACAATAGAAAATGAAACGTGACAAACAAAGTTTTAGAGCTTCAGAGCTTTGCCAAATTTCCATTCAAACTTTCCGGAGACTCCCGGAGGCGAGAAGCCTAGCAATAAACCAGCATGGTACGATCGACATCACAAAACAACGCGGGCGGTAAATGTAAAATCATTCTTTCTGAAAGTTATGCCACTCTCCAAGCTCGAAGCAATTCTGCGGATGAGAGTTCGCAAGGAAGGCGAATTGAATTGTCACCGAAGAATGATGTGATTTGATCGATTTCCACCGCCATTTTCAACACGTTCTAATCTTTCCGGATAGTAAAATATTTGATAAATAAAATCAAAATGTTCTTCTTACTTTGAACTACCCAACAATAGATGAATGAAATTTACATTTGCACTTTCGTTTCGATAAGTAAGTACAAAATATAACACTTCTTACTTTGTTGATTATTAAATTCTTGCTTCATTGTAATTCAATGATAAGCACTCACATCTCCCGAAATAAATATTCGATTACATTCTCAACCGGCGAAACCGCAATATGACTTGACTTTCACATCCCTTGGAAAAAAGACCAAGCTAAGCGTGAAATCCTATAAAACGAATGAATATTTCATTAAACTCTTTCAAAACAGCGCAACACATATTTATGTTTGATACGCGCTATCGCGTTCGCTACCACCTCGGTGCGGCGGGTAACAGACGGAAATTACGGCGGGGATGTTGACTGAAATCTGAAATCTGGGTGAAAATTATTTACTTTTGGTAAGAGTTTTAATGCAAAACATACAGCTCGAGTGCCACTCCAGAAATCCTTTCGCCCTCCGTCACCCTCATCCGGCAAAGCGCTGTACACGGATAACTGAGTTGGGTCCAAATTAGACGCAGAATTGGATGCTGGAAGTGCCCTCCGGCAAGTGATCCCTGGCGTAGAGAGACTTCATAGCAATGTTTAGCTGTATGATATTACGGATACGCTTCGGTTTCGGCAGTTTTCCGAGTATGCCATTGACGTGATTGCCGTTGGTTTTAATTGCTTTTGTGTGTCGAAGTGTAAATATTCACAAATTGAAGAACAATGGGGATCTTTTGCTGCTGGAGTCTACGTCCGTTCTCGATGTAAAGTGTTTTCATACGCTAATTTGGGATAGCAACCAAACAAAACATGTAGGATATTCATATCTTTATTTGATTCTTGCATTGCTTTGATTAATATCTGACAGGATGAAATATTGAACTTTTCCTCAGCTTTTGAGATCAAGAAGCTCTTCTATTTTGCACAAACTTTACAGCTGCCAGTGTTAGGAAAAAATCAGAATTTCGAAAATTGCGATTGAAATTTTTCAAAGGGATTTTTTTTGATAAATCATCGATTAGAAAACTCACTGCAGAAAAGTTCAGTATTGATTTTTTGACAACGCGATTCTCACTGAAACTGATTTCACACGGCAAAATATCAGTTGTTAAAAGTTCACAAGCGAACATTCTACAAGATGATATTTGAGAAGTTCGCACATTGAATACACCTGATATGATTCTCGAGCTGAAGATTTCTGGGAAATAAATTTTCATAGCCGTTGTATCTCAAACATCTGTAGAATACATGATGAATAAAATCGCCGACGAACAAAAACTGAACCTCCCTGAAAATGTTCAGTGTACGTAGGGTGGTCGATAAGTGAATCAATAGTGTAGAAATTCGAAAGTTATTCGGTACAACAGTGGTCGTGGAGTAATATCATTGATAAAAGCAGCAAGGGCTTTGATTAATAATAGTTACAATGATAATAAAAATATTAATAAAAACCTGTTTTAATCCACCTAGTGGTGCAATGATGCCTTTCTCATATCAATCATACTATCATTTATAATACTGTCGTATTCTTCAAAATAATTTTCTTCGATTCTTATAAGAATAACCGAAATCGGTTTGTTTGACCGTCTACTGATAAAAACTATCAATTGAAAAAGATTTGAGGTCGATTTAGAATTTTTTTAAGGTTTTTCCCCATTTTCAGTGATGGTATACAATTTTCAACCTACTTTACCCTATATTTCCGGATCCGGAAGTCGGATCCGCATGAAATTCAGGAATTACGTATGGGACCACAGGACCTTTCATTTGAATCTAAGTTTGTGAAAATCGGTCGCGCCATCTATGAGAAAAGTTAGAACACATATTTTCTTTTTTTTGCACATTTTACCCCATAACAATCGAACCGGAAGTCAGATCCAAATAATATTCAGGAATTTTGTATGAGACCTCAAGACCTTTCATTTGAATCTAAGTTTGTGAAAATCGGTTCAGCCATGTCTGAGAAAAGTTAGTGCACTTATTTTTACAATTTTTGCACATTTTACCCCATAATTCCGGAACCGGAAGTCGGATCCAAATAATATTCAGGAATTTTGTATAGGACCACAAGACCTTGCATTTGAATCTAAGTTTGTAAAAATCGGTTTAGCCATCTCCAAGAAAAATTAGTGCAAAAAAAACGTACGGGTGTGTAATGTCAGAGACATTACTGGATGCCGTGAATACGAATAAAACTGACACGATTTGTTTACTTTTTCGAATTCGAATTGATGGATTGATGGATGGATGGATTGTGTGAATTCCGAAACTTTCCCCCTTTTCACTACTAAAATTTTCAACGAGTTTTGACGTCGATTATCTCATTTCGGATTTGCATATTTCATTGAAAGAAACTATCAAGATGCTGTACAGGATTCATTTCTGACTTTTAGAAGGACCAAATTGTGGAGTTCTCTACGATAATTAGCACAGTTCGGAACATTTATCTCGAATGATTTTCGCACAGCGAAAAGTGCACGAACCGAATCAAATTATTTTGGGTTTTCACTAAACTGATTATTTCTACCTTCGAATTTCAAAGAAGTAATCTTAATAGTTCTTTAGATAACATTTAGAGCCATTAGAACGGCTGATTTTATATAATGTTTTCCACTTTTCGTTTCTTGTTTTCTTTCTTTCCAATGCAAAGCACCAGCAGCTGATGCAATCGTTCTTTCTTGAATTGAAACTAGCTTTGTGTACAAACCGACACATCCGCTCGCAGTGCTAAATGATGCGAAACTGGTTTCTGACGATTGAAGTCCAAATGAGAGCACGACCTAAGCGTTTGAGGTTTGGCACCACGCAAAAGTTGTGCTTTCATTGACGACTGCTCCACCTGACGATTGAAGTCCAAATAAGAGCACGACCTAAGCGTTTGAGGTTTGGCACCACGCAAAAGGTCTGCTTGCATTATTGACGACCGCTGCTCCCGACGATTGAAGTCCAAATGAAAAGACGACCTAAGCGTTTGAGGCTTTATACCACGCAAAAGGTCTGCTTTCATTGACGACTGCTCCACCTGACGACTCCAAATGAGAGTTACGACCTGAGCGTTTGAGATTTTTAACCACGCAGAAGGCGCACTCTCCGAAGCTGCTGGTCCCGCGACGTCTGCTTGCATCCAACGCACAAGAAGAAATGATCGAATTTCGCAGTTTTTTTTTTTGCATAAATATCTGTTTATTAATCTTATTTTTGTGTATTACATCAACATTTTACAGTACAAGTGTTTTGACCCTTTGGCCTTTCATCTTTGTTGTTCATACGATTCGTTATTAATAAAAGGTGTTTTAGTTACTCTTGTTTTACATACTAATGTTTAATCATAATATTTATTTTAATTATTAATAAAATATCTACCTACTTATAACTATCCTTAATCTAATACCTACAAATTTTGAATTATTTGTATTTCAGAGATTGAACACCTCTCTTCAAATTTCGTGCAGTATTGTTCGAATTTTTGTTCTAGTATATCCAGGGAAGCCATCTCATGTACTTCACTAGTCCTTGTCCAAGGGGGTAGATTTAGAATCATCTTTAAGATCTTACTTTGAATGCGCTGAAGCCTAAGTTTGTGTGTTCGTGCACAGCCCCGCCAAACAGGGACTGCGTATTCAATTGCGGGGTAGATGATTTGTTTATAGACAGCCATCTGATTCTTCAGGCACAGTCTAGATGTTCTACAAATCAGCGGATACAGAGACCTAATGAGTATGCTGCATTTTTGAACGATTTTGTCAACATGTGACTTGAATATCAGATGTCTGTCAAAGGTGAGTCCTAGATAGATAACTTCATCGGACCATTGAATGACCTCATCACCAAATCGTATTCTGCATTCGTCTGATGGAACAAGTTTTGGAGATCTTGAATGTGGAAACAAGATGACCTGAGTTTTTACTGCATTGATCACAATTTTCCAGCTTGTAAAATATTCAGTTAGAACGTCCAGACCTGTCTGTAGTTTATTCTTCAGAGCATTAATAACACGACCTTTGTAAAGGATGGCAGTATCATCAGCAAATTGTGACAGAACACCACCACCCGGAAGAGGTGGGATGTCTGATGTAAAAATGTTGTATAGGATGGGACCCAGGATACTTCCTTGGGGTACACCAGCAGGAATAGTAAATTTTTCTGAAAGTGCATTATTCAGAGAAACCTGGAATGCTCTATCTGCAAGATAATTTTTGATAATTTTAATAAGATACATGGGAAAATTATACCTATGCAATTAAACACCAGGCCATCGTGCCACACATTGTCGAATGCCTTTTCAATATCCAATATTGCCATGGCAGTCGTTTTGAACACTGATTTGTTTTGCTGGATGACGTTGTTAACCCTTGTGAGTTGGTGGATGGTGGATCTTCCTTTCCGGAACCCAAACTGTTCTTCCAGAAATATATCCTGTTCATCTGCGAAAGCAAGAATTCGCCTCTGTATTGACTTTTCAAACAGCTTGGATAGGGCAGAGAGTGAGCTGATGGGCCGATAGCTCTTGGAAAGGTAAGGATCTTTCCCCGGTTTCAATACTGGGATAACTTTAGCTAACTTCCACATTGAAGGGAAGTAACCAAGCTCCCAGCACCTGTTAAAAATTTTAGCTAAGAAGACAAATGAGCGAATACTCAAATGTTTCAGCTCAATGTTGAATGTGTTGTCGAAACCGGGTACCTTCATATTTTTGGATTTTTTCACAAAAGCCATCAGCAGTGACTCTACTTTCCTCAGGAACTAAGCTGTCTGATTGGTCAACCTCAGCTACTCTATCTGCAACGGCTCTTTCATGTGGACTAACAATGTTGAGTCCTAAATTGTGAGAACACATAAACTGCTGGCCTAGCGCATTTGCCTTCTCTACTGGTGTGATTAAAGGTATTCCTTCAGCTGCGTCCTGGGGTGGCAGCAAAGGGGGAATAGGCTTCGGTTTTTTCTTAAGCACCTTCGTTAAGGACCAGAAGGGCTTTGAATGTGGGAGAATTTCTCGAAGCTTTTGCTGGAAGTTCCTGTTGCGAAGCTCAGATATCCTTTCCTGGATTATCCTAGTTAAGTTGTTATAAGAAGTCTTCTTATCTAGGATACCAGTTCGTTGATACTGCCTCCGGTAGATATTTCGAAGTCAGATGAGTTTCTTGGTGACACTGTCGATTTGAAGAGAGGAACTCGGCATATGTTGTACTGGAACCGTCCTATCACGAGCGACTGTGATTGAATGCTGGAAGGAAGATAGGGCCGCATCGATTTCCATCGGGGAATCAAGTGGCAGATCGATATTAATATGTTGATCAGCGATTTGTTGAAATTGGACCCAATCGGTGCGATAATAGTTCCTCCGAGGTTGAATAGGCACTGTTTCTGGTGAAGATCCCAACGTCAATATTACTGGAAAGTGGTCGGAAGAGACCTCGTTGAAGACAACCGGAGAGCTGTCTACGGCGATGTTGCTGATGAATATATCCAAAATGGAATGAACTCCCGATCTGGAAAGTCGCGTTGGTTGATCCGGAGCGAGGATGTTGTACTGTCCAGCTTCGTAATCTTCGGCAAGTACGAATCCGTTTCGATTCTGTCTTCTGTTTCCCCACAGCTCATGCCGTGCGTTCAGGTCCCCAGCAATGATGAATTTGTTTTGTCGTCGAGTGAGCATAGCCAGATCTCGCTTCAATGATGCACACGTACCATCTCGAAGATTGGTTTGTTTGGGGCAGTACGCTGCAATGATGATGATGGGTCCCATCGTCGTTGTAATCTCAATTCCGATGGCTTCTATTAGTTGCAATTTGAAGGCTGACAGAAGCCTGTGCTGAATGGATCGTTTAACGGCAATGGCAACTCCCCCTCCTCTGGTAGTTGTCCTGTCGAGCCTGTGAATCCTGTAATTGGAAATAAAAATAGAAATTTCAGGTTTAAGATGAGTTTCAGTTAAAATAGCAATATCGGCATTCTTCTCTTGAAGAAAGTCGGACAATTCAGCAGTTTTGCTCCTGAGTGAGCAAGCATTCCAGTTTACTATAACCAACTTATTATATTGCATATTCGATGATGAATTTGCCTAAGGCGTTGATTTGATCTAACCGCGTTCTGCAGTTTCGTAGTTTTGTTGTCATTGTTTCAAAAATGACGATCAGTTGTTCAGCAGAGAATAAATCACCAGAGTCATCCTTTGCTTGTGGTTGATTATTGCCCCATCCAGGAGGGATTCTTGAAGAAGATTCTTTTTGAGATCCAGCGGCTGAAGTCTTTGGATTGCTGCGAGGAAGTGGCGGCAAATTCGGAATATCCCTCTTCGGTGGGAGCCGTGGGAAATTAACTTCATCCTTCTGTGGAACATTCTTGCGCGTTGATTGTTTACGGGACGCCTGTTGTCGAATTTTTGTGAACTCAGCACGTTTGGGACACGATTTGCTAGTAGATGGATGGTCGCCATCACAGTTCACACATTTTACAGCGATGTCATCTAGTAGGCAATCGTTGGTATTGTGTGGTTCGGCACATTTCCCGCACCGACTTTTCATGTGGCAATTCCTCGGTCCATGGCCGTAGTTCAAACAGTTCGTGCACTGTGTGACATCCCGATGTACCGGTTTATACTTTTGCCATTCGATGATTATGTGAAATAACGATTTAATCGTTTTCAGTTGACTCATGGTGATGGTGCCCTTCTCCAGATGAATCAGGTACAGTTGATCTCTAAACTTTGATCGAATTTCGACCTCCGTTCCCCTTTTATACGCAGTCGGTTGAAGATATGTGCCTGACTACCTCAAAATCGTCGTCCTTGCGCGAAAAAGCCAAGCAAAAGTAGAGAGTTTTCCGCGTTGTTTTCAAAGTTTGAGAAAACTCAATATTTGAGTTGTTTGTGGTTATCTCACACTGTTCAAAATATTATCCTAAATTCCTGATCATATTTTTGATGAAATGGTGAAAGAATTATGTTGCTGCCTTTAATACAAGTCGAGATACTTACGATTTAGTTCTGCCCATTCTTCCATAAGGCTAATTTTGAAAGGGCACCCCATAGTAAAGTAAGTCGTATTCACGACAAAACGTTACATACACACATACGCACATACACACACACATACATACACACACAGACATTTTGCGTACTCGACGAACTAAGTCGAATGGTATATGACACTCGGCCCTTCGGGCCTCGGTTCAAAAGTCGGTTTTCACAGTGATTGCATAACCTTTCTATATGAGAAAGGCAAAACAATCACAACACATATCAAGTAGCTGATTAAAAAATATTAGTCAATTGAATAACGTACGTAAAAGTAACAGGAGCGCAGACTACCACTATGCCGATTTAAACGCGCCATTCAATGCTGCAAAACCTGTAGATTTTCACATTTTCACACTTTTAATTTAGACTCAAATGAAACCATTTATGGTCTCTTAGACTGCTCTTGACTTTTGTTCGGATGGGACTTCCGGTTCCGAAACAACAGAGTGAAGTGCGTTTAAAATTAATACCGTCACGTTGCGCTAAAATGCAGAAGAAACCGAAGAATTCCGATTAGCCTTTATTTTAGATTTTTGGAAGAATTTTGTTCTCTGCCGCTTCAATCCAGTTCTGAATAAATATCGTATAAGTTGATTTTCCGGAGTCGAAATGCATTACTGGCATACTGCCTTTCTGAAATGACCCAGGATTTTTTAATATAAACTATCTACATTAGTTTCGAATTATTCTTGGAATAGACTCTTACTTTAACTTGTTCCTGCACACTTAAAAAATGTTACATCTTCATAGATGCACATAAAAGGAGCGTCGCGATTCACTTACATTCATAATACAAAGGATGTAAGGATAAGTCATATCATTAACTTCACAGTCAATTTAACTGAAGCTTACATCGATACAGACGCAAAATTTATATTTACATGTTAGTAGATGTAATATTGTGTCATCACCGAAGAAATTACGGCTCATTTGAATTTACGTAAAGCGTAAAGTGTAAGAGTGTGGAAAAGACTGATTTCCCTGATAACCATGAAAAGACTAACTTAGTGGTAGTCGTGGAAAAGCCTAATACGTTCGAGAAATAATTCATTGGATAGTGAATTTAAATAATCCTTTGAATAACTGATCATTATTATGGTTATACAAAGAAGTTCTCACTGCATCCTATTTACTCATTACTACATGGAATGAAAAGTCCCGGGCCTCTCACAGAAAAGACGTTAATAGTTTCGAACCGTGTATATTTTTGATTAGAACAGATTTGGTGGTCCAATACCAAATTTCATAACAATCTATCCACTAGTGTTTGAATAACAATTGATCGTGTCAGACGAGTTCTAGTTTTCATCCAGAAAAAGAAGAGTTTCGTGTCCTGGTTTTTATCAGGAAAAAGACGAGTTTCGTGTCCTGGTGAAACAGCAACGGTGAATGATTTGCGGTATGCATTGGGTCACCATTCCTCGTATTCTCCAGACCTGGCCCGCAGCTACTATTAAATATTCCCAAACCTGAAAAGGTTTTTCCAGGGAAAGGAATTTTGGCCAAATAAAAAATTTCATGACAACCTATCCACTAGTGTTTGAATAACAGCTGATTGTGTCAGACGAGTTCTATTTTTTATCGAGCTATGGAAAAAGAAGATTGTCGTGTAATGATGAAACAGCAACGGCGAAATTGAATGATTTGCGGTACGGACCTGGTCCCCAGCTTCTACTATCCATTTCCAAACCTGAAAAGGTTTCTCCAGGGAAAGAAATTTTTGTCGAATGCTGAGGCCATTGCAGAAGCGGAAGCCTATTTTGAAAGCCTTGACAAATCTTTTTTTTTTTCAAAGGGCATCAAAATGTTGGAGGACCGATGGGTCATGTGTATCGCTCTAGATGGAGATTATACTGAAGAATAAAAAGTTTTCACGATAAAAAATGACTTTTTCTTTGTTAAGCCGGGACTACTCATTTCATGTAGTAGATTCATTTGTTCATCTCTTCGGTATTCGATCATTTATTTATCTTAACTGTCAAATATAATATGAATGTTATATAACTATTCATCTGGACTAAACTTTTTCGGACATCTCAAACACTTTTTCGTCATTTGAAGATTTAACCTGCAAAATCAGGATCACGTTACCAGACAGCAATCGGTTGAATAGTAATAATTAATCTACCACCAACGTTCTGTGTCGCTCCCATTCGGTTCTAGCTACGTTCGTGGTCCCATTGATTGCATAGTAACAACTCGGTTATAAGACATATTACATCCGCAACGCGTCATTGCGGAGGCATCCGACGAAAGCTGATACAGACGGAGGATAAATCTGTCTGGAGGAAGCTAAAGTTATTCATTTACTTCGCCAGTGAAACGGAGCGAACGGTGGAGTAGGTTTTTGTATCTGCTGTTCGGATCTACCGCGTTTAGCAAGTGCTTGAACTTAGTTTGGTTTAGTCGTCGATTAAGGGGTGAGAGTTTCATCGCTTCATTTAAGTCTAGTTAGTAAATCTGTGACGGTTTAGTTAATTAACAGGATCTACCATCATAATTAGTCGGTTTATTCAGGGATAACTAGCAAACTTGATGTATCTTGAGATAAATACACCGTGCAGTAAGCAAATTGGAGACCATTCTCAGCTCACGAAGCACTGTAGCTATATTTCCCATGCTAATTAAAATTTACAGTTTACCCGAAACTTGCTCTGAAACTTCCAAAGCACTGCTAATTCCTGAGCTTGTTTGCACAAACTTTGACAAGCACTGTTTAGTCTGGCGCAGTGGCAAAATCTATCCACTCCCAACAGATTTTCACTCAATTAAAATATTTTGCTACTGCACGGTCCTGATTGCTTTTCTGGAGCGCTCATGATTTTCAACGAGAGTCGAAGTTTTATTATTTCAGCATTCATCACCCCTTATAGCATTTCGAGATGCCTTCCAAAATACATTCTGTGGGGAAAAGTTTTACCCCCTAACGACAACCAGTCACCAAAGACGACATTCCAACTTGCTGAAGTTTCAACTGACCATCCTTTAACCTGGTCTAACAAATTGGACCGACATTGCGCAAAATTTACAGGTCATTTCATTGCCATGGCTTCAAAATGGTCAACCAACCGAGAGACTTCGAACATATTTTAGCCGAAGTTGGACAGTTCTATTCGATGCGCCACTCTTGAACAGCTTACACAATTTTGAGCGAGCCAATTCTATGTTACAGCGAACACCATTTGTCGGAAAAAGGGGGTGATTGACCCAGTCGTGCATCTATTGCCTTTTCCTACACCTAAGAAAACTTTTTCAATATGGTTTTTGATATTGATCATTTTTCCACCGCAACCTAAAGGTTGCGAAAACAATTCCATTAACTGTTCAGTGATTACTTGTTCGGAGCTAGAAGTAATTTGCGGAGTAAAATTTAATTTTTCGAAAAGTTGACGTAAATTTATGACACTGCTTTGTGCCATAGACATAGATCATCAGAAATAATTGCCGATAATAACTAGTCCTTAGTCAATAGCCAGTAAAGTCAAAGGAAAAAAATAAAAGTTGAACGAAGAAAACCTAAACACATAGTCAAAAACAAACTCACAATGGCAAACCAAGCCAGTTGTTTTTTTGCAGATATCAGACGTTCTAGTCGTTGGATTTGCACAAAGAACTGTTCATTCGAAAAACAGTAAAGATACCTAGTCTGGGAAATCAGCACACATCAATAATGATTCAACGTTCCTGTTCAACGAAAATGTTAACTCTACCATCTAGACATTTTTTAACTGAAAAAACGGCGTTAAGTTATGTAACATATAATTCATAATGAAAACCAAAAAAAAAAGTTTTTCAGTAAGTGTTTGACTCAGTTTGGGTTCATTCAATAAGCAGATCGTGTGGAGTCAATTCTACTAAGCTTTAATCTGTTTAGAATATAGTTCAGAAGTTAAAATATACTGTATACATGTTTGATTAATTTAGCTGTACAATCAGCTGCAACACACTTTTTGCTTTCTTTCGAAACAGGCACACATCGTTACTTTTTAGAGTATAATAAAATAAGACAATCTCAAGATGAACAAATCTTGAAAACAAATACGACTAAAACAGATATCTTCACTGTTAAGCCAACAACGATTAATTGTTGACTTCAGGAAGAGTTATACTCGACCTTTAATCGACCTGTAATCGTTCGTTGTTGGAAAGTTGTTACTTGCACTAAAAATGACGAAACGAATTGGGAACTAAATGACTAACTAAATCACTGAACTTAAAAATATAGTTGAACGCTTTCAAGAATTAGAAAACTCACTTAAAAACAATAAATTTTGTTATTTTTACGTTTCGTCTTTGACTCATCAGTGCAGAGCAGTTCAAATTGAACTGCTTAGTGCTAAACGTTGCAAAACAAAAAGTGTTCTGTAAATAGCAGAAACTTTACGTCTGCGTAGCGGTTCAAATTGAACTGCCGAGTTTAGCACTAAACAGTTCAATTTGAACTGCTCTGCACTGATGAGTCAAAGACGAAACGTAAAAATAATAAAAACGGTTATGTGCCCTAGCACAAAATTTGGCTAACCCCTAAATGACCAAACCTAAATGATCGGCCAGAAATAGTCGAAAACACGTTTTCGTTCGGCACGTCAGAAAAGACATTGCACTCCGTTGCAAAACAAAAAGTGTTCTGTAAATAGCAGAAACTTTACGTCTGCTTAGCGGTTCAAATTGAATTGTTTAGCACTAAGCAGTTCAATTTGAACTACTCTGCACTGATGACTCAAAGACAAAACGTAAAAATAATGAAAACGGTTATGTGCCCTAGCACAAAATTTGGCTAACCCCTAAATGAATAAATTTTGTTTTGCACTCTTTTTATTTCAAACCTGCTACTAAAGCCACCATTTGAAGTTATTTTATTTAGTGCTGTTCTCTTTGAACGAAGATGTTTTTCTCCTGTGCATAATTACCCGAATGATACACTACATTTTCTTGATAGGTACCATACTTGTACAAGTAACGGTTTTTGATTTGCAACGATGATTTGGATTATTCGGAAATCATTGTCACACGAGCAATGAAAGCATTCATAAGTCCATAGTCACTGCACACAAGCGACTCTTGCAAAACCCGCAAGTATTTCAAAGCGGTGAAAGTATAATATATTCTCATAGGATTTCAATTTGCAGGAATTAATTAATTAACATTATTTGAAAATCACCAGAACTCGTAAAAAATGTTCTAAAATTACATCCAAACGAACTATAATACGCAACCACTCGAGCAAAGATTCCGCCCTTATCGTCAACATACGTTTTACTCCAACCAAAGCACAGTCCTGCCCTAATTGGATCGTTAAGAAAGACCGTGACCTGTAGCAAGCACTCGATTCGTTGTCTCCAGAGTCGCCTCTTCATCCCGTTTAGCGTTTATCGCTGCGTCGTTGGCATACCGGTCCGTCGCATAGCACCAGTCGAGCATCATCAAATTCTTCTTCAGTTGTTGGCTAGGGAGCAGACCGGCGATAAGCTAGTTTCAGCATATTTAACGTGTCGCACTTTGCGCTTTGCCTGGTTTTATGTGTAAACTTCCGGGTTATTCTGATCTGTGTCCTGCTGGCCCACCACCATGATCGCAAACAGTGTCACAGCGTCATTTTGTCAGTCATTCGGTGACATGCATAACTTCAAATGGAGACAGCCTTCGTTGCATACACCAGTCAGTAAAATGGCCTCAAAAGGTTCATTCCGGCACCATGCACAGGCGCCTAGTTGTTGGTGCTAGCTTCGCTCTGTAAACCCACTATAAGTTCCCGGCTGCTGCTTTTGTTTTCCTTTCTCGTTATGATGCACTGCTCACAAGGGAAATAAAATAAGATAATATCCTGACAGCAAATTAGGTTGATATTGTTTGTCGTTTTTCCAAGTGGCTCGTTTAAGCTAGTAGCAGAACAGAGCAAACAAGGGGTGGGGCAGGTCCCCAAAGCCACTCTTATCCGAGTGAGGTGGGAAAAGTTTTTCTCCGCCGCTTTTTTGTCTAAGCAGCAACAGTAACAGTAACTTTCGGTGCACTGCCTAAAAAGCATTACCCATTGGAAGGAACGCTTTCGGTGCAGATAGGCAACAACCATCAGGGCTATCGGGGTCAGAACTCGGTGTGACTCTCGGTGGCACTGGGGAGTGAGGCGACCGAACAAATGCGATAAGGAAGGAGAAGTTTTACAACTTTCATTCTGATAAATTCTTCAGCCGTTGCCGGTTAGTTTCAATCCCAAGGTGCCGACCTGTTAGGGGTAGTGGGTCGTGTAAAACCGGACCTGGGTCGTACAAGCACAGGCACCTATGCAGTGAGTGGATAAGCGTGCCGCCGAGCAGTTGCGAGAGATTCGTTTGACTAAGCAAGTAACGGACAAGGGTGGGAGATTTTTATGGGCACATACAGAGTACTGTGTATGGTTTGCGATTGGCGGGTTGAGTATATGTAAATTTAAACGTTTTAACTTGGGTAGTCCTCTGGCATCAGTGATACCGTCCTTGATAAAGCAATTTATTCTTCCACTCTGCACTGGTGGTCTAACTTGTTTATTTTTAAAATATGCTTTAAAATATTCCTTAATCATTACTGTCACCCTATCCTTAATCATATGTTATGAATATATTACAGTGCCCATACGGATTGCTGAGTTTGCCGCAGCCACAGATCGCCTGCCACAACAAGTACCTCTTGACAAATTTATCGACCATCCAGGCGGAACTTTTCCGACGAAAATCTCTACTCCAAACTCTCGCGGTACAGCTTTATGACGCGGAATTTGACCATCGTATCCTGCTTATCGATTCATTTAGACGCCTTCCTTACCTTAAAGCCATGATATCCGGCCCGTTTCAATGTCTGCTGGATGAATTAAACGGAAGAATTGCCTTCTTGGTCACGTTCCGAATCGAGAGGTGACGATCAACACGACTGTATCTCGAAAAATGTTGATGTCGCAGAAGTAGTTCTAAGAATTAAATGAGCATTGTAAGAAAATATACACTGGAAAAAGGTCACTTTTTAAATAATTAGAAAATGAACCGAAAAAAACATTCAAAACTAAACCTCTCTTCTCATATTTTTAAAAACTAAATTCTAAATTCGAAATTTTATTCTAAACTTGTTTTTGTTTTGTTGATTTGATTAGTGTGAATTCAAAAGTACAGATGCTACTTCCGCTCCCGGAATTATAAGTTAAAGTATGTAACACAAAACGAAGAAAACTTTCTGAACTGGAAATTCAAAGATTTAAATGTTTCTTGTTCTTCATAATAAAATTTTTTTCAATAATCCAAATTTGTGTATCTTTGCGACCGATCTACAATTTTTTCCGAATCTTCCATACCAATACATGCACAAACAGACACGTGCCTGACGGTCTCACCGACTGAGTGCGGAAAGGCCTTATAATTCACGTAATAGCCCTGTTTTTGGTGTGGGAAATACATGGAGGGTTTATTCTCATGTATAGTGGCCCGTAATATTGCAATCGCCTTGGGCTCGTATTTTGTTTCGGCGGGCCTGACTTGGGCTCGATAGAAATCTACAAAAGTATCAATTATCAATTTCAAATATACTATTGCCGATACTGCGGTTCCGCAAATGTTACTGAATAAACGACTTATGCGTTGAAACACACATCCGTGAATTAGTCGAAGCAATCTGGAAATGAATAAACATATCTAAATTTGTATTGACGTTACGTGTGTATTACTAAATGGATTAGACAAAAAAAATAGTATATTGTTGTTTTTTTTTTGCATTTGGTAGATTGACTTGATCCAGCATTGAATCTAGGATTTATATGTAGTCAGATAATAGATAAAGGATTGAAGCATTTGTATTTGTGATTGTCAATTTTTCGGCCAAAAAGTTTGTCACCAATTGTTTTTAAATCTCATGACGCAAAGGCATTTATTTAATTTAAAGTTTTTGATTTTTTTACAAGAATAAGGAACATCATATGGTATTAGTAAAATGAAATTTGTATATCTCTCGGAAAACTTAATACTGTAATATGACGACAAATAGTTTTTACTTTTCCTGTCGTGCACTACCACAACCAAAAGCGGTTTTTGTTTCCACCCTCTATCCATTATCCTGGATTTGTGGGAATTTGTCTCACATATCTATATAAGCTTGTCAAGGATTCGTTTGCTCTCATCTGACAGGTGTTCTGAATATGTTGCGAAACCTGCTAAACAAACCTTATTTTTCACGTGTTGCCCATTTCGAGATTTTTGTGTGAAAATGCCATATCCTTGTTTGTATGTATTATGTTAGTGCATTTGGAGTTAGGAAAGATTGCATGAACGCACAAAGCGAAACAGTCTGGTATTCCCAAGTATGTGACGTCCACTTTATATTTTTCACTCTTAATCGGTATTCTAGGCTTATGATGAGTCATGAAAATAATTTTAAAACACCTAATCTGTTTGTGATTAGCTGGTCTAGTATTAAGGAATCTCCAGTTCGAAAATTGTACAAATTTCCGTAAAATAGTTCAACCTTGTCTTATTTATTTTGTTTTATTTTATGATTTGCAATACCATTTGCTCAAAACCTCTCAAATGAATCCACTATTGTACAATAAATTATTTATAAATATTTTTGTCAAGATTGAATTCATCGTTCAGTTTTATGTTTTTTCGATAATTTTGGCAAAGATTCCGCTGGAACTGAAATGCATTCTGCTTCACATTACAAGTATGTGCGAGAAGTCATTGCACAAAACTAATTAGTAAAAACTTGATTCACAGTTTTCTCTGACTTACTCTTACAAGAAACAAATCATTACAAGGTTGAAGCCCATATAATTCATAAAAGATTCACTAGCCCCCTGGTAAAGTCAAAAGATAAGATTTTCGAAGTGTGATTCAGATATTAAAAACTCAATTGCAAAATCTACTACATTTCATATTTTCAACCTTGGCATTAACATTACAGAAATTATACGAACTGTCATAAACCTCCCAAAAATATTGTTGAGCATACCAAGCATATTACCAGCATATGTCATCATAACTTTCGAAATTTATATGTTCCTTTTCCAAACACGCTCATCCGAGATACTCAAACTTATGCCGTAGCAGTACGCACTCCTTCGTTTCTAATTGATTTTTCATGTAAATTACAAAGTCTACTGTACACGGCACAGACACACGTTCAGTTTCCATTTTTACCAGTCCCAAAATGAAAGTTTATCGTTCAATTTTCTACTCTGCTGAGACGTGCGATTGTTGGTCGGAGCGGACGATGAAGTGTGGGATAAGAAATTTGCAACACCACGGCACTGTAACCAATTTCATGGGACATATCCAGCAGAGAAAAGTATGTTGAGGAAGAAGAAGTAGAAATGAAAAAAAAATCGAAAGTGGAAAACACTTTACCTTCTGGGGTAAGCGAATAATTTTTCACTATAATTTATTCTACCCGAACTATGCTACTTCCCCAGACAGTGTAAACTTAAGTTGGGAAATTGTATATCTTGCACTACTCAGGTGCAGAAGCGAACAACGGGGACTTGAGAAAGTTTTGCTTCTCATCCTGTAAGACAACAACGATGGGCTGGCAGGTAGGGAACTCGAATCTTATGCATCGGTTTGGATTGTAACGCCACTCAAATCCTGATTCCGCTTCTTATTCAGAGAAAAAGTTTTTCGAAGATGACAATTAAAGCGAGATGTTAATGGTTTTCCTATCACTAACTGCGACGAAAACATATATCATGATAATCGTTTCACAAAACTGAGGTAATACGGCCAACAAATTATCATTAGCAAAGATGTCGTGGGGAGTATCTATTTCTGGAACTGACCACTAATGAAATCACGGAACGATTAGTGCAACATTCCGAAACTCGTGTATCGCTGTCAGCCTTAGAAAAAAGCTGCCGATCGAATTGTCTATTATATATATATTGATTGAGTTATTATTGCTGTTATCCCGAGTAAATATCGTAACTGGTTTGCTAATTTGAATTTGGTCAATTTGAAGCAATGTTAATAACGTTCATCTATAGGACTGGTGAATTATATAGTTGTTACATTTATTCATGTTTTATTCATTCATTTTTCTAGCAAGTACTCGTACTCTTGCTTCGAAAAAATGTTCTAATTAGCAGCTTTGTTACTGTTGTTTTCATGACAAATTTATATTTTTGAAACAACTAAACTGATTTTTCGTGCTTCCAGATAAAACCGAAAAGTCTTGTATTTAATTATGAAAATCATGATAAAAACCTGTTTTATTCCTGTGAACTAATGATGCCTTTATCATATCAATCATTTTTCAATACAATTTTCTTCGATTCATGAAAGAATAACCGAAATCGGATTTTTTGACTGTCTACTGATAATAACTACCGATTGAAGTAGTTTTGAGGCCGATTTAGAAAATTGTTCACGTTTTTTGTTTCAACCCTTTAAGAGATGGTATAAAATTTTTAAAACACCTATAAACCCTATAATTTCGGAACCGGAGTCGGATCCCGATAAAATTTCAGAAATTCCGTATTGGACTACAGGACCTTTCATTTGAACTTACGTTTGTGAAAATCGGTCAAACCATCGCTAAGAAAAGTAAGTGGATCCATTTTGGAAAATATGACCACTGAATTGGAATCCGGAAACCAGGATAGCCGGAATCAGTTTGTTTGGTCATCTACTGATAATGACGATCGAGTGGAATAGATTTGAGGGCAAAAACAAAATTACGTATTTTGTTTTACCCCTTTAAGTGATGGTATAAATTTTTAAACACACTTTATCCTATCAGTCCAGAACCGGAAGTCAGATCAAATGAAATTCTAAAGTTTTGTATTGGGCCATAAGACCATTTATTTGAATCTAAGTTTCTAAAAATCGGTCACGTCATCTCAGAAAAAATTGAGTAAGTAATTTGAAATTGAAGTTTTCTACACTCTTACACGGAACGACCGAAATCAGCATTTTCGCGAAAAATTTAGTTGATTTGCTGATTTTAGTTAGTTATTTTTTGAGACAACTAAAAAAATCTTACTTTTGCTGATTTAAATTTTTTATTCTCATTCCCTTAATAATAATAAAATATTTGTTGAAATGACTATTTTTTTTAGTTGAATTCACAAATTAAACGTACTGTCATTTCTTAGCTAAGGTACACTTCATATCCAGTCAACTAATTTTTTAGTTGAATTAAAGAAATATAATGTTGTTTTCAACCAATATGAATGGTTGAATTGGCTTCTGCAATCTGCAGCTATATGGCGCCCTGTCACCGAAACGGTAACACCTTAATGACTACTAGCCACTAGATGGCACACTACTGCCGAAAAAAATTCAGACGCGGTTGTCTTTTCTATATTGGCAGGTATAAATACGATGTTGTGTTGGAGAAAAAGACATAAACGAAACGTAAACATCTTTTTGAATTTTTTTTCTTCTAAATCACTGTTTTCTTCATTCTCACTGAAAACTTTGAGCACTCGGAAAACAAAAACCGAATACAAATAGTACACCGGACGGCGCAGCTCGGAAGGTTTGAAGATACAAAAAAACTTCATCACAATTAGAGTGAAACATTCGAAATTCACTTCACTGTTCCGCGTAAAAACATTATTACGCACAATCGCTTCAAGTGCGCACAAATTCTGAATAAATGCGATTTCCACTAACAGTTTACGACATTTTAACATATCGGTTTAGAAATTTAAATAAAGATATATCGCACACATGCGAAAAACATCAAAACAATGTTCAAGCAGTTTCAATAAGACTGTCCTTTTTAGCTTTTTAATGGATTGTTTTGCTTTGACACTTCTCATGAGTTTTTGGCTAATAAACTTGTTAATAATACCCATTTCAGTTTTGGTTTTTTTGTGCTGTCCTTCAGTAATGATGGTGATAGATAAATAGAAACAAATTTTCTGATTTTAATAACAAAATTAGTTGTCAATGAGAATTTCGTGTTGGATTGAAATATTGCTGGTTTGAGTCCAGGATATTCACCAACTAAACACATTCTCTAAAACTAAGAGTTTTTTCAGCAAAGTAAATTCTCAATTTTAACTAATTTTATAGTTATTTTGGAAATTTTGTTGTTAAAATCAACTAATTCAAAAACAGTAATACGAATTAGGCGCAGAGCTAATTTCGGTCGTTCCGTGTAAGATTCTTGAACCATTCATTTGAATCTAAGTTTGTAAAAATCGGTCACGCTATCTTTGAGAAAGGATAGTACACATATTTTCATTTTTTGCACATTTTCGCCCATAACTCCGGAACCGAAAGTCAGATCCAAACAAAATTCAGCAACTTTGTATGGGACCATAAGAAATTTCAAGTTCAAGTAGGTTTGTGAAAATCGATTCAGCCACCTCTGAGAAAAGCTGGTGCATTTATTTTCACATGTTTTTGCACATTTTACCCCATAGTTCCGAAACCGGAAATTGGATCCAAATATTTAAATATCATTAATCATTTGAAGCTGAGTTTGTGAAAACTGGTCCAGCCATCTCCGAGAAAAGTTAGTACAAAAAAAACGTTATATACACATATACACTCACGGTCATTTTGCGTACTCGACAAACTGAGTCGAATGGTATATAACACCGAGCCTCGGTTCAAAAGTCGGTTTTCACCGTAATTGCATCACCTATGAGAAAAGTGAAAAATCTCATTTAGTGTGATTTTCTTAAGAAAAAATGTCTATTTTTTCTAATTACAGACAATATTTCCATGCGATTACTCCCAATGCTATAATGCGTCTTCGGTAATTTCAACTAACTGCCGCAGATCAATATCATTTCAAAGAATGCTTAAATAAATCGATCAAATCCGCATTCCGAATATAAATAAATAAGAGAACAACAGTAGCGTGTTTCATCGTAAGACCCAACCTACGCAAAGGACTTATGTAAGGAATAAACGTATTCCTTTCCAATGCAATTCATACTCAAACCATAATATCAACATGGCTCATTATATTCATGCTTGAATTCGTATATAATGATCGCCCTAAGATGCACAAAATGCCTTCCCCGAGTGAGAGCAGCGGAATGTTCATGACAACAGTTCGAACGAATGAATTCGCTTTGTGTACCGTTCAATTGTTAGCATGCCAGGCCAATTGCATAATAAACCCGCGGGTAACAGTACAGTCATACTCGCGTTCGCGTTTGGATCCCATGCTCTCATTATATCCGGTCGAGCAAGCTGCAAATTCCAACAGAGAGCAACTTTGATGCTTCGAATTTAAACTGATGGTAGCATAGAAAAAATACAAACTCCTGTTCCCTTCGCTGAAGCTTCATGGTGCAGTGAATATTCTAGAAAAAGAATTTTCATGAGCACACCAACACACCAAAATAGAGCAAAGCAAAAAAGAACACAACTGCTGTTATTCACTGCTCGATTCAACTTTTAGCCTTTCTCGCGTTTTTACATCTAGCAGAACTGAAGCACAGTAGTTGTTCAAACATCTCGTCGATGCAAATTTTCTTCGCATCCAGCCAACGGATCGTCGTCGACAATCTTTTCGAGCTTCCGCAGCCGGCTGTTGTCCTGAAGCCAATGTATTGGATCCCTTGTTCGCTTACTCTTTATCCTTCAACCCAGTAGAGGCAAGCTTCAAGATGCACGAAACGCGTAAAACGAAATCCTACTTCTAGGAAATCACGCTCTGCCATGGAAAAGGAACAATTTTTATTTTTATCTCCACATAGCCACATTCAAACAAAATACACATTCACTCGTGCAAAAATACTTGTACCTAAGCGGGCAGGAGCAAAGGCATCACAACACGTGCATAACGAGACTGAATTCCGATTGCTGCCTTTCTTGCTTCAGTAAACACGTAGCCAAATAATGATAGCGACAGCAGCAACCAAAGTTGATGGTTGTTTGTAAAACCAGAAAACATGCAGGCTTATGTTGAGTTGTAACAGAAAATTACATTTCGGTCGACTGAGAGTTTTTGTTCAATAAACGTCATTTTGGTGGAGATATGATAAAAGATCATATAAATTTTGGTTCTTGCTTCTTGCTTCTTGCTTCTTGCTTCTTGCTTTTTGCTTCTTGCTTCTTGCTTCTTGCTTCTTGCTTCTTGCTTCTTGCTTCTTGCTTCTTGCTTCTTGCTTCTTGCTTCTTGCTTCTTGCTTCTTGCTTCTTGCTTCTTGCTTCTTGCTTCTTGCTTCTTGCTTCTTGCTTCTTGCTTCTTGCTTCTTGCTTCTTGCTTCTTGCTTCTTGCTTCTTGCTTCTTGCTTCTTGCTTCTTGCTTCTTGCTTCTTGCTTCTTGCTTCTTGCTTCTTGCTTCTTGCTTCTTGCTTCTTGCTTCTTGCTTCTTGCTTCTTGCTTCTTGCTTCTTGCTTCTTGCTTCTTGCTTCTTGCTTCTTGCTTCTTGCTTCTTGCTTCTTGCTTCTTGCTTTTTGCTTGCAAACCGGAAACCTGTATAGACGAAGTAAGATTGTATGACCTACAAATTACTACGAATGATGGTTTTCAAAAAATTTCGACACTCATCTCTGAGTATTTTCCGTCATCTCTGAAAAAGTGATGGAATCTGCATTAGAGTTTCTGACTACTAATACCGTTGCTTCCGGAACTGAAAACCAGGAACCGGTATAATCGAAGTAAGTTATTTCGGAAAAGTACTATGAAAAACTACATCTGCCTAACATATGCAAATCAGACTTATTTTATGATTAGTTTTATTGTACAAGCTTCCTTTGAGATCGTAACTTAAAAAACACTCTTGAAATGTATGCTTTCAACACTCATCAGTAATTTCGGAACGGGTTGCAAATCCGGACAAAATTAAACTTCAAAGTATGGGATGAAAAACTTTACTTTTAAATTTAAGCTTACCAAAATAGTCCATCAATTTTTGAGGAAATAAATTGCACATTATTTTCATTTTTTGCACGTCATTCCGAAATCGAATGTTGGATCTGGAAAGAATTCAATTACGTACGATGAGATCACAAAACCTGTTATTTGAATATAAATTCAGTGTCAATCCATCTTCGAAAAAAATAAGTGCACTTTTTTGTCACATGTAACACACAGAAACTTTTAGATGAACTGAGTCGAATAGTAACTGACTGTCCCACCGAAACAGCGTTCTATAAATATATATTTCTGAAATTAGAACGAATTGAGAGTAACGTACAATTTTATAGATGCCAGACTAAGCTTTCACTTTTTTACTTCCGAAAATAAATCAATTTGACAGAGATGATTTTTATTGATGGATTCAGTAACGTTTACTGAAGTTCTTCATTATTATGAATTGATTCACTGAAATATGGTAAATCTTTCACTAAATTGGGAAAAAGCAATGACATTTCAAAATAAACAGCGAATTATCCGTGATATTTTTATAATATTTAATGAAATCCGGTTGTTTATTGACAGATGACTATGAATTTAATGGATTTTACAGATTTAGATAGAAATGATTACTGGAATCAGACCAAATAAAATTCAATAACGTTCTATGGAATTGTAAGATATTTAATTTGAATTTAAGTTCGTGAAAAGATAGTCAGATAAGTGGAATATGATTTCTGTTAGATTCTATTGATTTGTCATGTAAACACTCTTGTACTTGATTGCAGAACACAAAGATGATCGGAAACTACTTTCTCAGAAAATACCACTAGGCAACGCTGATGGTCGTGTCTTTAAAATGTTGTCTATCGTCCCGTTGTGAAGTGCCCTAGCGAAAATTATGTAGATTTTTTAAGCGTTTTGATACGTATAACAGCAAAAACAATCACGTTTGGTACAGAACCTTCGATCTGAATCTTAACGCGTCGATAGGTGCTGGTGAGTGAGGACGATTCATCCCTTCGATCTCCGCACGGCAGCAGACCGCATTCTTCAAGTTGAGAATGTTGTGCAGTTAGTTTTCTGATTGAAGTGCCTGGCGTCGCTTTCTGTTCAATTCGAAAAAGAGGATTTTCTCTATTTCTGCTCGTTCGGAAAGTTACCCATTCAAAGGACGAGCTGTTTGCTGGACCAGTATTTAGATAGCGCCAAATCTGTACACTTTCTCCGTTTGCTCATCCCGACGAGGTCCGTTTCTTTAGTATGGAAGGCGCCTATACGGACGCTACTCAGTATGTATAAGTGATTATCGTATTCTCGATGGGGTACCGGCAAATAATACCAAATGGAGTTTCAAGAACCTTCACTTCACTCGTTTGCCTTCTATCTATCTTCCTTTGAGATCTAAGACGACTTGCTGCCGATTTATTTTTCTTTGCTTTTGCTTGCTGCATCGTTCCAAGTGAAGATCTCTGCCAACAAAATGCGCTTTTTAAGATCCTTTGAAAATTCAAAGAAGCAGCTAATAGCTTTTCCCGCTTCCTGTTATGATTTTTTTTGCTACACCAGTGCGACCGTGATGAGATAGTTTTAAAATTACAATTTTCTTTTCCCCTTTGTTCTTCAAAACATTCCACAGATTTCAACTAGTTCAATGGCGTTGAACTGCTCTTAGTTGTACGTGTTAACCATTTTCGTTTGTGATCTTTTTGAAGATTTATTACAACGAGCTTCACAAATTTATTTTACTAGATTATAGAAACAATTAGGTTCGGTAATTTTGTTTTTTTTTTTATTGAAAAACCATTTCAAAATTAACAAGCTTGTCTTATCCAAGCTATCAAAACGATTATTCTTTTCAAGCTTAACAACTACTTTTCCAGCATTTAGCAATTCATGCTACACAGAGTTATAACGTTGTTTTCAAAACTTCCGCTTGATAACTGTCCAACGCATTTCTATTGGGTATAAACAGGAAAAATTAGAAATATTACTAGGTGACAAAGCTAGTAATATATCTAATATACTGATACCTCGGCCCCCGAAGTTTGACGACTTTCGAAAACTAAACGTATCATACACAGAGTTAACAACCTGATTCTTTGTCGTAAAAGGAGACAATCGCAGCAGATTCTGTTCCCCTTCAGTTATCAGATTTTCATTCTGTAAAACTCATTCAAGCGAAGAACTTGTGATTCGATTATACTGGCTTCAGGCAGTTAAAAGAGCTGGTGCTAATCGCCAAGGCAATATTCGGGGCGAAAGCTAGCAACGAAGACCATCCCGTTCATAGACACAGAGGTGTAGAGATACAGAGGTGCGAGCGCATAGAAGTGACGAGTCACAGAAGTGCCATCGCATAAAGGGGCGAAGACGAAGGGGTGCAAAGGCACAGAGGTGCTAAAGCAATTCAGTGTTGATCTACCAGGTACCAGAATTTGTACGCTGTGTAGGATCGAAAGAGACATGTATCGTGAGGCATCACATTTGATCGCCATCAAGAGCAATAGCACTGTTCCTGGGGTCAGGTACAGGCAACACACCAAGTTCAGTGGTGACCACAACGACGGCATTGTAACGACGGCTATCTCAGAAAACGATACCAAAAGACTGCCAATTGGAAATCGTTGGATGAGCTTCACGTCGTTCTTTGTGACAGAGGAACAGAGACAACAGCAACCAGGTAGATTTAATTTAATTATTTTTTATTTCTTTTATAACTGACATTTTTACTATACATAAGTTTTCATTTCGATAATATTAATATACAAAAAAAACTGTTTTATTCCACCTAGTGGGGTAATGATGTCTTTTTCATATCAATCATACAATCACACTATCATATATAATACTGTGGTGTTCTTTAAAATAATTTTCTTCGGTTTTTAAAAGAATAACCGAAATCAGTTTGTTTGACCGTCTACTGATAAAAACTATCAATTGGAAAAGGTTTGAGGTCGATTTAAAAATTTGTTTAGGGTTTTTCCCTATTTTTAGTGATGGTATACAATTTTTAACCTACTTTACCATATATTTCCGGATCCGGAAATTCAGGAATTACGCATGGGACCACAGGAGCTTTCATTTGAACACATATTTTCTTTTTTTGCACATTTTACCCCATAACTCCCGAACCGGAAGTCGGATCCAAATAATATTCAGGATTTTTTATGGACCCTCAAGACCTTTCATTTGAATCTAAGTTTGTGAAAATCGGTGCAGCCATCTCTGAGAAAAGTTAGTACATATATTTTCACAATTTTTTGCTCACTTTACCCCATAATTCCGGAACCGGAAGTCGGATCCAAATAATATTCAGGATTTTTTATGGACCCTCAAGACCTTTCATTTGAATCTAAGTTTGTGAAAATCGGTGCAGCCATCTCTGAGAAAAGTTAGTACACTTATTTTCTCAATTTTTTGCTCATTTTACCCCATAATTCCGGAACTGGAAGTCGAATCCAAATAATATTCAGGAATTTTGTATGAGACCACAAGACCTTTCATTTGAATCTAAGATTGTGAAAATCGGCCATCTTCGAGAAAAGTTAGTGCAAAAAAAGGTAAAAATGTTACATACACACATACGCACATACACACATACTCACATACACACACATACACACACATAAACATTTTGCGTACTCGACGAACTGAGTCGAATGGTATATGACACTCGGCCCTCCGGGGCTCGGTTCAAAAGTCGGTTTTCACAGTCATTGCATAACCTTTCTATATGAGAAAGGCAAAACAGTTGTTGTATAGTATGATCTCATGGAAGATCATCCGAATCCGATTCCGGATACTAGTAAGATCTTAAATACTCCAAGGGCTAAACATTATCCAGAGGGTATCACTGGGTCATGGAGATAGTCTATTTTCGAAAAAAAGAAAACGGAATTAAATTTGATTCAAATTACAAAGGAATTGACATCACATTTCTAAAAAGTTGAAGAAATCTATAAAGTTAATAGAGATCAAATTCGAGTTGTTGTTAACGACTTGAAACAGGTAAACGATATTGTAACCTGTAAATTATTTGCTGTTTACATTCCATCGAAGGAAGTGGAAATTGACGGTGTTGTGACTGAAGCAAGTCTGACAGTCGATGATTTTCTTAAAACTGGAGTTAAAAACTCCATGCTTGAGGGAGTTAAGATACTCGAATGCAAGCAATTGTACTCAGCATCTATTGTCGATGGAAATAAGTGTAATCGTCCCTCAGATTCATTTCGAGTAACATTTGCCGGATCTGCGTTGCCTAGCCATGTCTATATCGATAAAATTCTTCTTCCTGTTTGGCTTTTCCTACCGCATGTTATGAATTGAACAACCTGTAAAAAATTCGGACATACAGCTACTTATTTTAGCAATAAGTCAAAAATGTATAAATTGTCAAGGGCCCCATAAGGATAATCTTTGCGATAAAAGATATTGAAAAATGTGTTTATTGTGGGGAGAGACCTCATTATCTCTCAGTATGCGCTGTATTTAAGTTGCGTAAAGACAAAAATAAGATTTTTTTAAAAGCACGGTCTAAGTGCACAAAAGCAGAAATGCTTGAAACGATCATTGATATCCCACCTTTGGAAACCGAAAACGGTTTTTCAAATCTTGCGGAGCCAGATTTCGTTTGTCGCTCCACAAGGCTCTGTTAAGAGGAGATTACCAATCCATAAAATACCAAAAAGACACCTAAAATTACACCTTCAAAAAAATCCCAGTGTTAAATCTAAATAGCCAAATTTTAAAGCAAAATCTGTGCTTTCTGGTTTGTCAAATTCACAAACCAATCCAGGAACTATGTAGCAAAAGAAAAGACAATAATCCAGTGGGCTCCGTTTTATATTCACCAACAGGATTACTGAAGTTTTCAGAAATTGTAGAAAGGGTTTCCGCAGCATTCAATATTTCTGAACCTCTAAAGACCATCATAACGGCATTTCTTCCAATAGCTAAAACTTTTTTGAAACAGTTATCAGCTCAAAGGCCAGTCCTCTCAGGTTTTGTATCATTTGATGGATAGTTTATCATTCGCCGCAAATGATTCAATCACTATCCTGCAGTGGAATTGTTGATACATCATGCCTAAACTTGCTTCACTTAAAGTTCTGTTGCATAGTCAAAAATGTGATGTATTTGCTTTGTGCGAAACATGGCTTACATCAAACATAGCCTTAAATTTTAATGACTTTAACATTATACGTCTCGATAGAGACTCCCCGTATGGTGGAGTGCTTTTAGGAATTAAGAAATGTTATTCCTTTTATAGATTAAACATTCCTTCGACTTCTAGTATAGAAGTTGTTGCTTGAAAAATAAACATTAAAGGAAAGGACATTTGCATTGCTTCGGTATATATTCCACCAAGAGCTCAAGTTGGACAACGACAGCTTAATGAAATGGTCGAAGCCTTCTTTGCTCCACGATTGATTCTGGGAGATTTCAATTCGCACGGAATTATGTGGGGTTCCGCTTACAATAATAACAGATCATCCTTAATATATAATATTTGTGACAATTTCAACATGACAGTACTGAATTTGGGTAGCATGACACGGATTCCAAGACCTTCTGCACGTCCAAGTGCATTAAATTTATCTCTTTGCTCGACTTCAATTCAACTAGATTGTACCTGGAAAACATTTCCTGATTTACACGGTAGCGATCATTTACCAATCATCATCTCTATTAGCAGTAACAAATGCATTGATAATTCAGTTAATATTCCATATGATCCCTTGGTAAGACAAAGAGTGCTCAGATGCTAAACACTAAAAAAAATGCTTTCAAGACGTTTTAAAAACAAGGAGGAGGAACTCCACAGAATTTTGAAAAATTCTTAACATTAGAAACCAAGTACAAGAGCATACTTCGGGCCAAGAAATGTAGCTATTGGAGACATTTTGTCGAAGGTCTGTCAAGAGAAACTTCAATGAGGTTCTTTGGAATACGGCCAGACGAAATGAGGAGGAATACTCGATCCGATGGATATTTGATTTTGCGAGGAAAGTTTGTCCAGATTCTGTTTCTACGCATAGCATTATTAGGGAGTCTTCTCCAAATAATGGTTCCATTGATAGCCCCTTTTCAATGATGGAATTTTCCATAGCACTCAACTGAGTGAAGAATCTACCGACCTTGCAAAAAGCAATAATTTTTACGTGAATGACATTGACAGCTGTATAGTAACCCCATGTACACTAAGACAATTGGCAGATGATGGCGTGGTTTCAGTTACTGTATCGTGGTTTCAGTTACTGTAGCGAATTGCTTTGGGCCGCATGCACTCGACACATACAATGAGTCTTGAAGTTCTGGCGGGAGTTTTTCCATTGAAAGATCATTTTTGGGAGCATTCATCGCGACTGCTAATTACATGTGAGGTACTGAATCCCCTGGTTAATAACTTCGAAAGGCTAGTTGAGCTTCAATCTCAAACAAGATTCATGACAGTATATTTTAACCATATGTCACAGGAAATCGACCCTTCAAGATATATTCCAGCCTCCTAAATGCCCCTAAATGCGCGAAATACGTGGAATCCCGGAACACGATGGAAATCCCAGAAATATTTACAAGCAAGTTCAGGCATATTGACTCTGAGAAAATATTTTACAGAGACGAATCATGAATTGAAGCGGCTACTGGGTTTGGTATATTCAACAATAATGTTTTGGCTTCATTTAGGCTTCAAGAACCTGCATCTATTCATATAGCAGAGTTAGCAGCAGTTCATTATAGTTTGAGTGTGATCGTCACATTATCTCCAAACCATTATTTTTCTTCACAGATAGTCTGAGTGCAATTGAAGCCATTCGCTCAAACGCTGCTCGCAAAATATATATAGTGAAAAATGAACCGTTTTTTCTTGGACAAAATAAAACAGTGCCTGAACGACATATTGAACAATAATTATCAAATCACAATAATTTGGTTCCCGGCTCATTGCTGCATTCCAATACTAATATGACATTTGAAATCTATTAGGTTTAAACTACTATGTATTGTGGATGCCACGGCGAAAAAAAACTTTTGTATGTTGCCTATGAAATAAACGTATTTATGGAAAAAAAAGTTATCAGATATATATATATATATATATATATATATATATATATATATATATATATATATATATATATATATATATATATATATATATATATATATATATATATATATATATATATATATATATATATATATATATATATATATATATATATATATATATGTATATATATGGGACCCCAACAAAATATTCGACACGTATTTTTTTATATCAATATGGTACGTGGAATTTTTGAGATATGATTTTTGTAAAATTTCGCGTTTTCAAAAAAGAGAATTTTCTGAACAGCCTATACTGTAAAATCTAATAAAGATACAAAAATTCGTCCAAGACATGAAATGTGCGTGTTTCCCTTAGCTTTTAAATAAGCGATTCCATAAAACAACCTTTAAAGTTATTATAATGAAAAAAGTTAAAAATTAATAAACAAAAAAAAATTCAAACTTGGGCCTAATATTTTTATTTCTTTATTTTTTTGTTGAAAAAAGAAGCCTTAGGGGCTTAACTCAATCTTTACAAAGAGTGAAAAGATCAATACTTTTGGAGCAGTGAATTTTTCAATTACGACCCGCACGCGCGGAGCGTACCGCACATGCTTCACTTGTCGACACATGTCGAGCCTCAGATCGAATCCTAACTTTGTCAATTTATTGTTAGCAACGTTTCAGGCAGAAAACGAGTAAAATTGGGACAAAGGATTTACGTGAGTAATAAAATAATGGTGACATGAAGTTTTTGCACAGTTGCAATGTTTCTATGATTTGGTTTTTCTGGTTCACTAAAACTCAATACTTCAAACGTGTCCTAGTGAATTATGTGAATTATGTAAAATTTAATGAATTTAATTACTATTTCAGGGGAATATCTGTGAAATATGAATACTCATGATTTGATATATAAACACATCAAAAGTTTGATTAAAAAATATGTTTTTACTTTTTGACCGTTTTTGGTTATGCACCGAAATACCGAATTCGGAAGAACTAGAAATAATGACCAAAAGATCTATAGTGGAACTCACTTCGACATTTCATAGAATACCTAATCTATTTTCACACGTTTAGATTCAAAGGATTGATATTATGGTTTCATAAAATTATTCTGAAATTTCAAACCGTCAGTTAAAACGGTGGTACGAAAAACTTAAAAATTCTTTATCCGGAGTCGTTCTTCATAGCCACAATTTCAAGAAGGAATAAAATTTAAAGATATTGAAAATTTTCGAAAAATGTGAAAGAAACCAGACATTTTTATTGTTAATAATCAAACTGAATGCCTTTAGGAATTATTAAAATAATTTGAAAACTAACAACATCCACGAATATTCATGCAAAAACACATGCGGGTTGATAACAAAGGTATCATCTCACCTAGGATTGAGAACTTCTTTTTTTCAATTTGTTGGATTGAGCAGAAATTCCTTCGTAATCTGACACCATCAACCAGCATGCACCGAAATCGTCTTTTCACTGAACCCCGGTTGTGTTGACAAATCCGAAGCCCCCATTCTGCTCGCTAGGATAGATTGGAACCCAACTACGACGGATTTCAACCTAGGAACAAACCATGTCAACACTCCTTTGCCTCAGTTTATTCAACGGTGCCGAGGTTGGCAGTGCATCTCCTTGCGAATACCATTTTCCAGTCAGTCTATCTCTTCCATCGTGTCTATGCCGAGTAAGCACACCAACACGCTACATGATTTTCTCGCCGAAATTCGCCTTTCCTTTGACGATCCTGGCTTTTTCCATGATTGATAAGAGTAGAAAAAACGATGGAATCGCATTTCTTTGCTGCAGAGCCGCGAACGATGAAAAAAAAACATGCCGAAGTGGGAACATTGAAGCCAAATATTTGCCCAACTACTTTATAACAACACGGCAAGTAGATTTGCGGAATCCTGAAAAACACCCGACACTGCAAGGATCACCGTCGATGAAACTGCCTTCACCATTTCAGTATGTGTTGTATTGGAAGCCAGGTTGTGTAGAAATTTTTTTTATGAGATTGGCAGGAACAGTCAAAACAATCAGTTTTGAATATGAATAGAAACAAAGATCGAATAAAATAACGCTAGCTCGAGCCTTCCAATTTATATTCTGTTTGCTCCGCTAACAGCTTTTCCGGGATCAAAAAGTATGAATACGGCCTAATAATAGACCTCGATTCAGCAGGCAGCCTATACTCTATTGACGGTTACAGGGAGAAATCATCATCACCTACCTAATTGTTATTCGACAATAAGAACGATTTGTACACACATATGTTCATTCGTCGTTTCCAACTTATTGCTTTTCACAGCTCTGCCAATTCATGCTCGGAAAATAACTGCTTCCTTTGGCAGACATGTCGGGTCATAGAAGAATGTGACTCACCGAAAAGTTTTAAATTTTCCCATGCCAAGCTGCACATTCGAATCTACGTGATCAATTTGCATAAACAGATTTTTCCTTCATTGACTTTACCGCTGGCTACGACGATCGGTGTGGTAAAATGGCGCGGAAAATAAATTCTAACTTCTAGCTCGTACTTCACCGAATATGCAACTTACAAAAAAGGCGTGACAGGAAAAAGTTTCCCAAAAATTTAGACCAATCTTCGTTGAAAGACATTTGCACAAGTACGTGCGTAAAGAATAATGTTCAAGGCGTGAGTTTGTATTTGAACCCGGTTTGTATTATCGGAAAAACGACCGAATTTGCAATACTTTTTCAACTGCCAACCTCATTCTAAACTGTGAAAAACATTGAAGCGAGTTTTATTCTATAAGTAAAGCATATTTCATGCATCTAATTTTCTCCCACGGCAAAATATTTACCGAACAAAGGAAGAAAACCCCCAATTCTCCACTATTCCCACCATGAATTCATATTTGATTTTGATTATGTGTTTACGTGAATCTTACCCGAGCCATCACCACGTAAGGATTCGGTCTGGGTTTCCCGCAAAATTTCTAGCCCTGGCACTTAGCATTCCCTCTACCTTTGCCATGCCATGATTCATATTTCACCCCCAGAAATTTTCACATAATTTTTCGTTTCTTTTCTGCTCACTTCTTTTCATGCAGCTCAGCACGATTTACGCCATCCATCATCGGCACGGAGCATGGATACTTCTGGTTGGTTTCTCCCGCTCTCTGCGTTTCTTTAAAGAATCTGTTCTAGCAAAACGTTGCGTTCCATGTAGGAAAGCAAGAGCTCTTCGGTAAAAGTGAACTCTTTATACACTCATAGATATTTTTTTATGATTTCATTGAATGAACACTGGGAAAATTTAATCCAACACGGAACGACCGAAATTAGCTCTGCGCCTAATTCGTATTACTGTTTTTGAATTAGTTGATTTAACAACAAAATTTCCAAATTAACTATGAAATTAGTTAAAATTGAGAATTTAGTGTGCTGAAAAAAACTCTTATTTTTAGAGAATGTGTTTAGTTGGCGAATATCATGGACACAAACCAGCAATATTTCAATCCAGTACGAAATTCTCATTGACAACTAATTTTGTTATTAAAGTCAGAAAATTTGGTTCTATTTATCTATCACAATCATTGCTGAAGTACAGCACAAAGAAAACAAAAATTGAATTGATTTTATTAACAAGTTTATGAGTCAAATACTCATGAGAAGTGTCAAATCAGAACAATCCATAGAAAATCTAAAAAGGACAGTCTTGTTGAAACTGTTTGCAGATTGTTTTGATGTTTTTCGCATGTGTTACGATATAAATTTCTAAGCCGATATGTAAAAATGAAGTAAACTCTTAGTGGAAAGTGCATTTATTCAGAATTTGTGCGCATTTGAAGCGATTATGTGTAATAATGTTTTACGTGGAACAGTGAAGTGAGATTCGAATGTTGCACTCTAATTGTATATGTATTCGGTTTATGTTTTCCGAGTACTCAAAGTTTTCAGTGAGAGAGTCGATTTCACGAAGTCGAATGAAGAAAGCAGCGATTTAGAAGAAAAATTTTCAAAAGAAGTTTATGTTTTGCTTATATCTTCAAAACAACATCGTATTTAAACCTGCCAATATAGAAAAGACTACCGCGACTGAAATATTATTCGGTAGTAGTGTGCCATCTAGTGGCTAGTAGTCATTACGGTGTTAACGTTTTTTTCGGTGACAGTGCGCCACATAGCTGCAAATTTCAGAAGCCAATTCAACCATTTATGTTGGTTGAAAACAACGTTTTAATTTTCTAATTCAACTAACAAATTAGTTGAATGGAAATGAAGTGTGCCTTAGCTAAGAAATGACAGCAGGTTGAATTGGTGAATTCAACTAAAAAAATAGCCATTTCAACAAATATTTTATTATTGTTAAGGGAATCAGAAACAAAAAATCTAAATTAGCAAAAATAAAATTTTTTTTGTTGTCTCAAAAAATAACTAACTAAAATCAGAAAATCAACTAATTTTTTCGCCAAAATGCTGATTTCGGTCTTTCCGTGAGGAAAGTAAAATGTTGGACAAAAATTCCTCATCATCCTTAAAGGTATTTCAAAAACAATTAATCGTTTAGTTTGCATTGCATATGTTAATTGCGAAGCATTCACGAACGCAGTACGGAATCAATTTTATTAATTTGCATGTCCCAACTGTCTTTGTAAGAGTAAACTGAAAAAATCTATTCTAGTTATGCTTCATTAGCGACTATAATGAGAAATCGAGGTGGTTCTAATATTAACTAGAGTAACCAAAATGAGTTTGTTTGGCATTCAACTAATACCATCTAAGGGGTGATTTTTATGCTGATATCTTTTTGGCAACACTGTTTTTGTCATTGTCATTGTCAATTTTGTTCAGGTTGGTCTATAATTTAATCATGAATTGGCGCTGCAAAGTTGGAGGAAGATCCACTTTTTATCGAAAAATTATATACAGCGAAAAAGCTCATTTCTAGTTGAATGGATACGTCAACAACCAAAATTGCCGCATCTGGGGTGAAGACCTGCCAGAAGCATCTCAAGAGCTACCAATGCATCAAAAAAGTCCTGTTTGGTGTGTATTATGAGGCGGTGACATTAAACCGTTTTAACTTGATTCCATTGAAATTGTTTCTTTCTTTCAAGTGCACATCTCGTTAGGTTACAAATTCGTGTCTATGTCGTGATTCTGTTTTCTTCAAAACGGTTGAAAACTCGTGCTCATAGGTGATCGGTGCCGATGGAATCGTTTGTATTTTAAAAAGCGAGCTTCGGGGCTGGTTTACATTTTCTTTACCACGTGTACGAAATCGAATATCGCACACAGCGTGCTTCGTTCGTAGAAGCGGTTTTGTGTTTTCTTCTTCCGTACCAGGGCATATACGTACTGGTGCGCTTTATAAGACGGTTTGAATTTTTGACACTCATCCCCTTTGTAACTCCGGAACCGGAAGTCAGATTCGGATGAAATTCAGGAGTTATGAATGGAATCATAAGAACTTTCTTTTAAACCTAAGTTTGTGGAAAACGGTCAAGCCATCGCTGAGGGAAGTGAGTTTGTTCCATTTTGGAGATTGTGACCACTGTTTTCGGTGCTTCCGGAACCGAAAGCCGGGGACTGGTATAACTGGAATGGATACGTTCGGACATCAACTGACAAGGCCTTCCAATTGGAATTGATTAGAGCCCCCAGCAATCCCATTCTCTTAAGCCCCTTATTTGAAAACCGGAAGTCGAATCCAGATGAAATTCAGAAGCTTTGTATAAGACCATAAAACCACTCATTCGAATCGAAAAATCGGTCACACCATTTTTGAAAAATGTGAGTAAATAATTTTAAACTGAAATTTTTTACACTGGAATTCGGATCCAGAATAAATTTAGAAATTTTTATGGGATCATAAATCCTTTCATTTGAATCTAATTTTGTAAAAATCGGTTCAGCTAACTTTGAAAACAATTAGTACATATGTTTTACCTCATGATTCCGGAACAAGAAGTCAGATCCAAACCAAATTCTGGAATTTTGTATGAGACCGCAAGACCTTTTATTTGAATCTAAGTTTGTGGACATCGATTCAGCCATCCCCGAGAAAAGTTGGCGTACTTATTTTCATCTTTTTGAAAATTTTACCCCATAATGCCAGAACCGGATGTCAGATCCAAACCATATTGAAGAATTTAGTATGGAACCACAAGATCTTTCATTTGTATCTATGTTTGTGAAAATTGGTTCAGCCATCTCCGAGAAATATTATTATACATATTATATACACACATAATTATACATATTATATACACACATAAACACACAGACATATTATGTACTCGACAAACGGAGTCGAATGGTATATTACACTCAGCCCTCCGAGCCTTAGTTCAAAAGTCGGTTTTCACAGTGATTGCATAACCTTTCTATACGAGACAGACAAAAAACAAGGAATATCTACCGTCGACAATTCATGCGTTTGAGCCATGCATTACGTCAGTAGTAACTGCACGGAACCACCCGCGATCCCATTTCAACCAGAATATTAGTTGATTTTCTGAATTCGATTGGTTAAAATTTGGTACAACTAATCGATGGTTGTTTTAACTAAACTGTCATTTTTGTTTTTCGATTAACAGAAACGATGGTTGAAACAACTAATATAATTGGTTGAAAAATAATGCTGTCAATTAGTGAGGACACATACCTTTCAAATTCAACAAATATTTTAGTTGAAATAACTGGCGTTGTTATTAAAACAAAATTCTGTTCGTTGAAAAATAAATCGGTTTTATTTGTTTTAGACATTGCAAATAGTTGATTGAACTCGAACAATGTTATTGATTTGCGAAAATAATCAAAATACACTTACTGATACTCGTCATGATCTATTTGAAATAAGTTCGGTATGTTGAGACTCATGAAATAAATATCGTTCTTAAAATATAAACAGTATTTTATATTGACATGCAATAATTGGGAAAACCACCGATCACTGCTGATTTTGAGCGATCTTAACCAAGAAATAAATTATCATTACGAAATCAGAACTGATCTGATCTCTAAGAAATTTTATTTATTTATTTATTTCATCAAGCAAATGTAGACTACATATAAATTGTTTACAATGTTCACTTACATACTACGCATTATTTCTACGACAAAGCTGAGATTTGATTTGATTTTTTGACATAGTAAGGTCAAGGTGTTCGCAGTATTGATTGTAATGGCGCATTATTCGATTGACTGGACTGTATTTTGCATAATTTGTTCTAGCTTGTTTTTCTAAAAATAATTTCCTGGAACGTAATTGACGGCTAGGTATATAAAAATTTAATTGCGATAATAATGGAGCTGATTGAATGCGTTGAGAAATAATGTCGCTGATAAAATAAAGCATTGCAAAGTCGCGGCGTTCTTTAAGTGTTTGTATATTGATGAGCATGCAGCGTGCTTCATATGATGGTAGAGGAAATGCTGTCCAGTTTAATTTACGAGTGCATATAAAAGAAATTGTTTTTGAATAGATTCGATGCGTTCTTCGTGAATAATATTGTATGGATTTTATACTAGGCTGCAATATTCCAAAATAGGTCTGACATATGTAGTGTATAATAGTTTAATTGTGTATGGGTCCTGAAAGTTATGACTGAAGCGTTTAATAAAGCCCAGCATGCTATTAGCTTTATTGATTATGGTATTGTAGTGTTCCACAAAAGTGAGCTTGGAGTCTAACATTACGCCTAAATCTCTTACAATTTTACATTTTTCTACAGGTTGATTTCCTAGATGTATGTTTATAGATATAGTTTCATTTTTCCTACTGAAAGTTATTGAGTTACATTTTTTTACATTGAGTTGGAGTAGACTTTTGCAGCACCAAATGTGGAAAAGATTGATTTCGTTCTGGAATATTACAGCGTCGTTGATATTTTTAATTTCCATGAAGAGTTTCATGTCGTCTGCATATATAAGCACTTTCAGATTTTTGAGTATGAAGGAAATGTCGTTTATATGTAAAATGAAAAGGAGAGGCCCTAAGTGAGAACCCTGAGGTACGCCAGAAGTTACATTAATTGGTTCAGACAGAATGTTTTGGAAGCGGACTACCTGTTCACGATTCGTTAAGTATGATTTGAGCCATTCCAGAAGGCTATGTTCTATGCCATATTTTTGTAGTTTGTGTAGAAGTAAATGTCAATTCGGTCGAAAGCTTTGCTAAAGTCAGTGTAAAGAGTTTCTACGTAGTTTCCGGCGTCCATTGCATTCAGAGAGAATGTCATAAATTCTAAGAGATTTGTTGTTGTTGAGCGGCCTTTAAAAAAGCCATGTTGTTTGTTTGTTATTACATTTTTAAGTTGATGAGAAAGTTTTTCATTTACAATTTTTTCAAATAATTTTGGAATGCATGAGATAATGGCTATTCCACGGTAGTTCCGAATGTTAGATTTTGCACCAGATTTAAATATTGGTACAAGAAAGGAAGATTTCCATGCTTTAGGAAAAATACATTTATTAAGTGATAAGTTAAAAAGTAGTTGTAGTGGTAGTGTAAGTTCTTCAGCAAGATTTTTTTTAAATATTGGTGGTATACTGTCAGGTCCAGGCCCTTTTGAGGCATCTAAGTTTTTCAGTGCTGTCGAAATGTCATGTTCTGATAGATAGTTTACAGAGATGGAGTTGGAAAATGCAGGTATGAAAGAGAAGTATTCACGGTCACGGTCAGTTTCTGAATAAGATGTATATACTTCTTGGAAAAAAATTGCAAAGTGATTGCAGATTTCTGTACTATTTTTCCCTACATGTTCGTCGAGGTGCATTTGAGATGGAAAATTGTTGCTTTTTAGTTTAGTTTTTGTGTAGTTAAAAAAGTTCTTAGGGCAAGTCTTTATTTCGTTTTCAATTTTGCGGTTGTATTCTTCGTGTGCTGTGTTAATGGCTATTTTTAGTTGATTGCATAGATTTGAGTAATTTTGAAGATGAGCGTCACTTTTTTTTTGTTTGTAAGTTTTGTGTGCTTTTTGTTTCCTATTTTTCAAATGTTTTAGTTGTGAATTGAACCATACAGGTAATTTGCTGTTATGATTTTTTCTTCTTCTTTTCATAGGCAAAGTTTCGGCTAATATTTTGTTTATAATGTGATAGAATTTGTTTACTTCGACGTCGACA
The DNA here is from genome assembly GCF_030247185.1 of Malaya genurostris. Taxonomy (NCBI): domain Eukaryota; kingdom Metazoa; phylum Arthropoda; class Insecta; order Diptera; family Culicidae; genus Malaya; species Malaya genurostris. Next base: position 36,049,454 of record NC_080572.1, read on the forward strand.
TTTCCTTCTGTACTCAGTATGTTCCGCCAATTTATTGTACTTAGTCTACACTTGACTTCTTCAAAGTCAATTTTATTGTATTCCGGCACTTCCTCATATTCCAAGTCGTAGGGAAGGGATGCATTGTGTGTAAATAATGAATATTCAATTGCGGTGTGAAATGCTTCATTTTTCCATAATGGCATGCTTTTCCATAATGATGCGTTCACACAAAAGTCTTCTGTGCAATTTGTGAAAAGAAGGTCTAAATATGCATTTTGTTGATTTTTTACGGAGTTTACTTGATGCAGGCCAAAATTAGAAATTTTGTCGAAAAAGTAATGCAATGTTGCGTTTTGTCCTACGACTGGAAGTAAGATTGATTCATTTTCAATGTCAGAAATAAAGTCCGCATTACGTTGATTGAAGTCGCCAAAAATATGAAGCTTTAGCTCAGGTTCCATATTCGAAATAATTGTGTCTAAAGATTGAAAGAATAATTCAAAAGAGAATTTGTTCGCATTTTCGGGTGGGAAGTAGACAGACTTTGGCCCATACATGCTGAAATTCTTTATTTTGATTTTTGTATGATCATGACAATGTCAAGTCGAGATCGGAAATTGTGCCCGGAGGGGAGAGTAAATTAGCGAAATTATTAAATTTACCTAAAATGAGTATTGAAAGATGATGTCAATTTATATGAGCTTGGGTGCATCAACCGCTGGGAATTGGAATTTTGCGACGGCGATTCAAACGCGCCATTCAATCGCAGCGCGTTCTGTGTGTTTGAAACCCTTCGCTCCTGTTACTTTTATAAATTAAATTCATGTCAAAAAGCGTCTTAAAGCTTGCTTCATTTAGAATTGGAACAAAGACAATTGCCTGTATTTCAGTTATTTATTATTGTATTCAAGATCTTTTTTTATACAAAGGTAGCGTTTTCTTCATACTTTTAAGAAAAAATACGGATAAAATTATTCGTCACGGTTTTGAAGGAATTCTCGAATTTTTCCTGTAACACGGCTCAGTAGGCGGCGCACACCTTCTTCGTCCATCGTTTTAGCTATCTTATTCCACCAGGACGTCATCTGATTGATGTCTTTGACAACGTTTCCCTTTGCCTTGAGTTTCCTCTTCATGATTGCCCAGTATTTCTCAATAGGGCGGAACTGGGGGCAGTTGAGTGGGTTAAGGTTTTTCGGAACAAACTGGACCACTTTCTCTGCATACCATTCTTAAACGGCTTTGCTGTAATGACAGCTTGCCAAATCTGGCCAAAACATTACAGGATGGTCGTGGGATCGAATGAACGGCAAAATTCGTTTTTGGAGACACTCTTTTTGGTATAGTTCCGATGTCATTGTCTTATTTGTAACGAAAACTTTCGTTTTTTTGCCGCAGCTGCAAATGCCCGGCCAAATCATAAATTTTCTTGCAAATTTGTCGGCAAAAACAAATTTAAATTTGGCTGGAACATCCCCCCGAGCCGTTGCCAAGTAAAATTTTTGACCTGGGATTTGACCGAAGTCAGCCTTAACACAGGTTTCATCGTTCATCAGAAGACACCCGTTGAACTTGGTCAGCACCTGGTCATATAGTTTCCGAGCACGAATTTTGACCACACTATTCTGTTTCATGGTCCGATTTGGCTGTTTGCTAGCTCGATACGACTTGATTCCTTCCCGGAGTCGAGTACTATGGGCAGCACCGAATTTTCTGACCAAATCACGGTCCGACAGATTAGGATTCCTCTTAATCGTCTTCAAAATCTTACCACGCAATTTCCGGTCGTCAGTTCGACTCCGACGATCGGCTTGAGGCTTCCGAATCGTCGTCAATGTTTTCTTATACCGTTTGATAACGCGCCATACGGTATTTCTGGGCAATTTCAGCTGTTTAGCTAGCCTAGATGCAGACCACAATGGATTTTCCAAATAACTGTGCACTATTTTTTTTCCTTCTTTCGGCTTCCATGTTGATTGTTTACAAAGTACAGTCGATTTTCGGAATGTCAAAAATCATACGTGAAGCTGACAAAATTCCCGACACGTGGGCGTCAAGAACTTCCAAATCCGTCCACCAGGAGCGCCACAATATGAGCAAAAGTTTGTTCCAATTCTAAATGAAGCAAGCTTTATTGCTAATGAATGAACATCATCATCGGTATCAATATCGGATCGAATTAGAAGCATAAAATTCTTGCGCATACCTGAAAGATTACGAGATGATCATTAACATTTTCTAATTTGTCACAAAATCTTTTTCATCTTAAACAAGGTTAAATTTATCACAACACCGCTGTTAGATAAACACTTGTTATCATAAAACTCTCGAATCGAATGAATACAATTTCACCAAACGCTTTAACCATCGGTGCTGTTTTCATTTTCATTTTGAAGCGACGCGAACAGATTTTAACTAAAAAAGTTGTTGATTTTGCATTGCGATTATTGTTTTGCTCCGGCATTTGACAGCATTCAAAACAACACATTTTTCAACTACTTGAATATATGCAAATCAAAAACCATATTGGTTGAATCAAAAAGAAATTAGTTAAATCAACTATCGCAAAAATCAAAAACTGCGATATCGCAATTTTATGATCGAAGGGTTCTCCGTGTGTAAACTACGCAAGCTTACCCACCACATAGCTCATCGGATTGCTATCTGTTCCGGCAACTGACACGTTACCTTACTGGAAAAACAGCGATGAATAGTACCTAAAATACAATTCGTTTTACACATGTTCTTTAATGATATCATGATCTCGGTTCAAAACCTCAAAACTTACGGAAGAACCCAAAATAACGACAAACTGAAGTCGATTACTTAGAATATCTGTGCTTAGCATGACAAAAATAAGAAAAGATTCTTCTCAGTGCAATCTATCGAATACCCGGAACACAAAGCGCGTGTTTCGAGCACTATAATGCGAGGAACATCATTTTTCCGATACCCGTAGCTCTCATTCGAACCTTCATACCTTCATCCGCATCGAACCAAGATATGATATATGGAAAAATTGAAATTTTGATCACAGAATATTCAATCTTTACCGCCCACCGCCCATCAATCACCACCCTAGGCTACCGGCACCCACTTTTACCTACTTGGCACGCTGACTATGAACGAGACCATGTATATTTTTCTGAACTTTTGTCTTTCCTTATGGCAAATACGGAACGAAAATTTGTACCCTGAACATGTTCTTCCGATTCAGTCGGATTTGTTCGACCTACCAACAATGGTGAGTGGGCATTAGTTTAAATCACTCATTCCTACATGGTAGCAAAGACATCATATTAACAAGATATCCAGCTCTCACATTTCCCGAACAAATCGTTGGCAACATCCTTTTTTTGCGAGCATGGTGCCCTCAGGCATCCGCATCGAATGTCGTATATAGAACTAGTGGAAAGAAATGTCAAATTCGTGCTCGCCAAAATAGCAGCACTGCGCTCTAATACAATTGTTCAATGTGATGCCGTGCGATGGCGTTACTGGACTGAAGATTGATTTCGCTTCAAGCTGACAGGGTCTGATGGTAGCAAAGTCGAAGTTACTGAATAGATTAGCTTGTTATACTAGAAATCGCTAGTTGTAATATTTGATAGAACTTACTGTTAATATATTGCCCGAGTTGTACGGTTTCATTCGACCGCAATGTTGTTAGGTTGCAATGCTACTTAGTATTTAATATTTCGACCAGGTATTAATGAAACAAAATAATTTGTATACTGTAAACTTATAGATTTGAACTCCTGGACGATATCATCCGAAAGACAGTAAATTTTATTCAATTACTGTTGTATGCACATTTTAAGAAATTGTATACATTTACTACATCATGTATCGTTAAACTATTCTATGGCGCTTGGTTGGGTGCCATACAACAGCAGTTATTTCTCGCCGACGTTTTATTATATATACCAACTCTGACAGTTTAATGCACCTCTCACGGTAACACAAAACAAATTGCCTTCATTTCACGAGAAGCACGTTTCTCTCATGGTCCGCACAATGCACAGACAAATTAAACTTTTCCGCTTCCTCGCTAAAGACACCTGAGCTAGGTTCAATCCAGTTATTCAGGTCTTACCGAGCAGCACGGGTTGTTTCCGATAAAACTTTCCACGTCACATGGCTGTACGAAAATACTACAAAACCGTGTACCATACGAGTATAATCTGAAAAGAAGAACTAGAACGTTAATCAACTACGCAATTGAAGACTCGGAGAGTCAAATTCAATAGTTTTGTTATTACAATAAAAAATGTAAATCATTGAGATTGTGGGATAATCCGAGTGTAGCAAATTAACTGTCAGCCATTCTATCTTTTCTCATACAAAAATTCAATAGAACGCTATTTACTGACACATTTTGATTTCTACACATTCATTCAACTCAGTAAAATTAATGAAGTCAAAATTATGTTGAATATTCTTTCAAGATAATTATAATAAGGAAAAATTCACAGTTCTTCCGCCTAAAAGCAATGATGCCACCCAGTAGGCTGGGAAAGAAAATGAAAGGGAAAGGATATGTAAATAAATTTTCTTTATTTCGACACTTCAGCAAAGTCATTGTACTTCGCAGCAAAGAAAAGTGTATATGTAAATAGCATTCACTTCATGTCTGCTTAGCGGTTTATGTGCTAATGCACTTATGAGTCGAAGACGAAACGTAAAATAAGTTAATAAACTGTTAGTTCGAGATCTCTGGAACGTAAAAATGATTATTACGAATGGTTCAGCCTGTGCACTGATTTGTCTTTAATTGTCGCTATTGCTTAGGATAAACGAATTGAGCCGTTGCAGATTTCTACAAACTAGATATTACTGATCCCGTCGCTTAGAATCTATCAGAACATAGGAAACCGCCAAGAGAACCTGTTTACTTAGAGCAGCGGCATAACTATAATTCAAAACCCAAAGAACTTTCATGATCAATTCCAGAAATTAACAGCAGAAAAGGTGGCAAAATAAGAAATGCCTGGGGACGGGTATAGCGTGATGGGTAAGTCGATGCCTTTCACGCAGCCTATCTGGGTTCGATTCCTAACCCCGCACATAGGATTAAAAACTTTTTCTGGACCGAAGAGGTGAACGAACTTAAGGTGAAAACCTATATAACCGAAAGAAAAATAAATAAATGCCTTTCTCCGATTTGAATAAAAAAAAATCATAGACAGAAATACTAATTCGACTCAATACTTATCTCTCATAAGGGCGAACACATTTTTTTCTTCCACTTTCTTCAAATCGTTATACCTCGAAAACTGATACTTATACATAAAAAAGAAGAAAAAAGTAAGAAATCTATTGAGCATCCTAAAAATATTATGATCCGAAAAAGTGAATAAATGTTTTTTTCTCGAATTAGAAATTAAAAAGTTAAAGGGTTGTATGCAAGACACGGCCGGGAACTACCTTATGATCAAAAAAGAACCGGAATTTTCATTTTAAAATTCCCGCGCTTGTCCAATCGGTAAACTTTTATTCTCTCAACGTTGGCAACACTTTTATATACATTCTGTCAAATTTTGACGCATATCGTACGATTAGTTTTTGCTTGGCGTCTATACAAAGAAGTTGAAAAATTTTCGTGTGGCGATTTTTGTAATGGATGAAAATTCAGAACAACGTGCGTGCATCAAATATTATGTTGCAAATGGATTTAAGTGTTCCGAAACGTTGAAATTTTAGAAAAGGCCTTTGGTAAATCGTGTCTAGGAAAAACACAGGCATACGAGTGGTATAAACACTTCAAAGGTGGTAGTACAAGCTTGGATCATGATGAGATCCCTGGCCGCCCAACAACATCTGTTACTGAAGAAAACATTGAATCGGCGAAACAAATCGTGTTGCAAAATCGTTCTGTACCGATTAGAGAGATTGCTGTGTTGTTGGGCATCTCTTATGGATCAGCCGAACACATTTTAACTGGTGTTTTGGGTTTGAAACGCGTCGCTTCTCGGCTGGTGCCAAAAAGCTGAATTTCATTCAAAAACAGCGTCGTGTTGATGTGTCCAAAGAGATGATTTCCAACGCAGATAGTTACCCCACATTCATCGAATGCATCATAATGAGGTGTGGTTCTATGAATATGACGCGAAACCGCACAACAATCGACCGAATGGCGCTTCGAAGGCGAGCCGTTGTTCTAAATTTTCATCCAATATAAAAATCGCCACACGAAAATTTTTCAACTTCTTTGTATAGACGCCAAACAAAAACTAACCGTACGATATGCGTCAAAACTTGACAGAATGTGTATAAAAGTGTTGTCAACGTTGAGAGAATAAAAGTTTACCGATTGGACAAGCGCGGGAATTTTAAAATGAAAATTCCGGTTCTTTTTTGATCATAAGGTATTTCATTAAAAATGAAACAATGAAGGTTCTCAAAACCAAAAATAAAGATGATGCTTGATGCACTCACTTGTCACTTATTTAAGTAACGTTTAAGAGCTTAGATTTTCTATGAATAAAAATTAACAATTATATTCTTTTACAATAACTGATGCTATTTTGATCTTTCTCAGAATTTTTATTATAGTAGATTTTGAAAAATATTTCCTAACTGCAAGCTTTCATGTATGATTTGAGAGATACTTAAAAGATCAATTTTAAATACGAGCAACTTCGATATATGAACTAGGACAAATCAAACGAATTATTATCATAATAATTTTCGATATACATTCATTCACAAATGGTGACGTCAATTCTATTATTTACATGAAGTAGCGATAGTAATTAGGAAATTATTTGCTTTCGGTATGCTATGATTTTGTTATATGAACTACTTGTCCTATAATCGGAAGGAAGAGAATGTACAAACAAATTTTATAAACAGTGAATCGATTTAATTGAATTTTACTAATAATATTATCTCAGATGAACTCAACATTACAATGTTCCATACGAAACATCGAAAAACGTTGGATCAGTATCCGTAAACCAGTAAACTTAGTAATGGTTAAATTTTATTGACCCTTTGTTAGACAGTGTCGATAATCATTAAAAAATGTGGGTTAATACTATGGTACCAATAAAAAAAAAAAACAATGTAAACAGTCCGCATACATTTTTTTGCTTCCGTTGTTTTCGTAGGATATGAAAACAATAAACTAAAAAAAATTCTAAATCCATATATATATATATATATATATATATATATATATATATATATATATATATATATATATATATATATATATATATATATATATATATATATATATATATATATATATATATATATATATATATATATATATATATATATATATATATATAATAATAGCGGAAAAAGTGTGTGTAGCAAATGTTTTCTGGTATGCGTAGACCGATCTACAAATGATTTTTTTTGTTCGAAAGGTGACGTTTATGCGGAGGTTTTAGACTATAGTACATATGGAAAATCCTTCGAGAAAGTAGAGAAAAATTAGAAAATTGGTTCGTTTAGAATTGGAAATTTTCCACGCAATGCGTGCTAGATCTCCGATGATTGTTTGGCGTGTACGGAGTTGTGAAATGCGAGCTGACTGTAGAGCAAAATATGAATACTAGATTTTTAATAAAATTTTTTGGCGCCAAACGAGCTGATTTGTGCAAAAATTTCACTAAGCCTACTTGATTTATTTCGAATCACATGTTAAATTAAGTAAGGGTGCCAAATGAACAGCGTACAGATTTCCATTTTCCGATATATAAGTTTGGGTTCAATGCCGTCAAGTCAAATTATTGAACGGCGTTTTTTTTATGATTCGTTGTTTTCCTAAACCTCAAGAAATGTGATCTGTTTTTTTCGGCTTGAATTTTTCATAAGCATTTCCCATCCTATACCTTTGAAGGATTCTTTGGACGAGATTTTGTGTAGATTTTTCTCGAAGCGACCTCAAAATTTCGTCAATTGTCTCAAATTGCATTTTTTTTATCCAAACGTCTTCAAACAATGATCCAAATTATATCAACCCAGAGTACTTCAAAATTTCAAATTATTTGCGTTTGAGTGGCTATGAACAGTTTCGTCCAATGTACTCGATTTAGCCCGTTTGCCTCCTGTTATTAAATTGCATCCATGGAACCACATATTTTACCTATTCGAACGATTCACTCTCTTGCTCATAAACTGTCACTGAAACAAGCACACAAAGTACAGGAACAAACACACAAATTACAGAAACAAGCACACAAAGTACAAAATAAAGTGCAGAAAATAGAGGAACAAGTACAGAAAAAGTTTAAAGCTCAAAAGTTAATTGCAAATGTCGAGGCAACAATTTTGAATGGCAAATTAGAAGAAGAAAAAGTTTTCATTCCACGCATTCCAATGATGCCCACTGATATGTCATTTCAATTTGAACGTCATTTTCTTATCACTTTTATGTTACCGTCAGTAATCGTTATGAGTTTGTTGCGTGGGCAATCGTTATGAGTCTGTAGCATGAATTTAGTTTTTTTTTCTGATGGTAAATTGTACGCTGCCTGTTCGCGTTTCGGCAAACCATCGGTTTTATATATTTTGTCCTGTTGTTCGCGATATAAAAAGATTGGGGCCACTATCTTGAAGCATTATAATGATATTTTTCTTCAATAATCGTTGAAGTTGATAAGCCATTTTGATTTTGTACATCTAATCAAATATTATTGCTACGAAGTGTTCAGGGGTCCGCTAGTTTTAATTATAAGTAATTTCCACTTTTGCATATTAAGAACCGCTGTATACGCAGTAAAATTCATCAATTTTGTTCATATTGTATCGTGATGACATAAACGAATATTGTCATAATTATAACGCACGAAGCGATCAGACTCTTGTTGTTTTGATGAGCCGAGCTTATGTATGTAAAATCGCAGACCAAACATTTATTGAGTTTATCTTTGATACTTACTTATTCATTCATTATATCGTAATATTGAATCTAATAATTCTATATATGTGAGTCTGTGAAACTCCTATGTACTAAATTTTATTCTGAATCATTTAAGTATCACATGTAATTTGTCAGAGGAAAGTTGCTGTTAGACAAGACACAAAGCGCTATAAAACGATTTGAAGCTTTGATTGGTTTACTTTGATCATGTGTCATGCGAGTTTGAATGAAATGCTTTGTTATGTCGTTTTCACCTAAGAAATTTGCAAGTATCCCAGGCTAAATTTTAAGTGCTTAAGATTAATTTCTAATTTGAATAAGATGTACTCGATTAATTATCGAAATCGCAGAATGACAGTAATGGTAGAGAACTTAACGCTGTAAAAATAACTGCATGCATTCAAAACTTGAATACAACTAAATTAAATTAAATATCGAAATTCGTTACTCTAGTATGCACGTAGATATAATTGCATATATTTGAGTTATTGATGTAATTTCGTCGGATATAAGACTAACACAAATCAAGGCATAGTCTAGGTTCGCGTATTCAATGATGGTTCTTAATACACGAAGGTTTTTTTTACACGGGGGATATGTACCGCGTAATAAACGCGTAATTCGGGAATCCGCATGAAAAGCCACGTAGCTTCGAAAATCCTCGTAAAAAAGCCGCGTAACAAACGCAAATAAAAAAAACCCGCCGTGCAATCGCACATTCAAAAGCATGACGAATGATTGAACTGTTTGATTGAAAATATCGATCATTAGAAATTTTGGTTGCCTTGTTCCACATCAATAGCTCGAACAACCCAATGGGGCTGATCCTTGTAGTTTTTCTTGTTTTTATGTTTGTATGATAGTATGTTACTAAATATTAAACATTCATATAGTTGAGGTTCACTTACTTCAGACAAGCCTTCTGATCATTTAAAAAAAAAGTATTTGTTACAGTACACCAGCCTTTTGAAAAGTAAGTCTTGAGTTTACTCCGTCCGTGCAAAATAAATGTTTTGCTATACTGGAAACGAGTATTAAGTCTCATCCAAATAGGAGTATGAGGAGTCTGATGACATGCTACTAATTTCTGGAATTGCTTTTATAGTTTTTTTTATGAACGTAACTATTTTGCACATTTTTTTTATTTTGTGCTATTAATTTAATTTAATTATTAGTTTTTCTTTTGTGCTTCGTATTGGATTCATCATTCACTCAATAGTTCAACTTCAAAAATAAATCCGTGGTTGGTGATGCAGAGGCCCCCGGAAAACGACTAAAATGGTTAAATCCGGGGTAAAATAAACGATATAAAAAAATTCAGAGACCAGGCACTGATCATCCAAACCAGTTGTCGTAAGTTCGCCCTCAAAAAATTATTAGCAGTCAGTAGACGAATATATTGAAAAAAGTTTCACGTTTTGTGAATGACAAAAGAATCATTTTTCTCCGAAATACGAGGTTTGCAAAACTAACAATACGAAGCAGCACTGTTGGCCAGGGCCACCGAGAGAAAATACGGAACCCGCTCACCCCACTAATTTCAGTGGAAAATGAACTTTAGGTCAAATACTCGTTGCGAAGAGAAGTGCAGTTGCTGAAAGCATAAATGTGAAATGAGTTAATAATTGAAAGATTTTTTTGCGTCCAGTGTTCACGTGACTTCGAGTAATAATGGATCAAGTATACAATAAATTGAACGTACAGCAAGTGGTAATTTTTTTACGTGAAAATCAGATAATTTCTATCGTTGGCAGCTGTCCAGTTAATTGAAATGTTAATGGCTGCTTCAATGCTAATGAAAGATTTTAAGCTGCATAATTGTACAGAGTAGAACAAACCGACCTTAGGCTATTCGCAACGCGGTGATAGATATCTGTTCTAAAATGACAGACTGTCGTATAATTTAAAACTGTTAAAAATAAAACTCGAGCTTGAACGCGAAGATTCAAAAACTGTTTTATATATTGCTGTGAATGTATTGGTGTTGTGTCTGTTCACTATTATGTTTCAAACATGCTAAACAAACAAACTAAATTAATGATTTCGAAAACGATATGAATTTTTTACAGGAACTTCTAGAATTTCTGGACCATAGTGACCTACAGTACTTCTAAATGAAACTGTATTATTCTATGCAAAATATGTAAAGCTTATATTGATCATTTCTGAAATGTTATTCGACACTTTGACATCTCGTCTGTCAGATTTTGTTACAGACATTCATGCAAAAAAAAAATTAAAACTCTGTTCTATTCGTGTTGCAAATATTCATTAATTTAAAACAATTCCGTGGAGCAGTTTTAAATCTGCTAGAACTAGACATAGCTTAACGCAATGTGCCTTAAAATATGTTATTAAAAAAAAACTAGATCTCAACGTTGCGCTTGACATGTTTTAGTTGTAGATCTAAAATAGATCAGTCCATATGAAATAAAACAGCGTTGCGGATAACCTTACAAACTATCACAGGCATTGTTTGAAACTTTCATCGAATTTTCATTCATATTTAATTCCCTTACAGTTGACTTCAATTGTACCCTTCAACCACCCTGGCACTGGATTAGAGCGGAATAAGGAGAACTGTTACCCCATTTTAGTCGGCAAATATTTACCCCCAATCAAAATCAGGACCAGACGAAAAGCAAAGGGAAACTAATCGGGTTAAATATTTACTGAATAGGAAACAACAACGTGATGCAAAATAAGGGATTAATTCCATTCCAGCTACTGATAACTTATGAGTTTATGGGAACTGTAAACATTCAGTTTTGGGTAGCAATGTTACTTTAATAAATGCTGAAACTACACACTTGTAAGTGAAATTTAATATTCAAAACTAAGCTCCACTCAGGCTCAAATAAAAGATCTCATAGTCCCATAGGTTACAACTGAATTTCATCCAATTCCTGAACTATAGAGTAAAGTGTATTTGAAATTGCACACCATCATTTAGAGTGACGATACAAAAGTGCGATTTTTTTCTATACTCAGCTCAAAACTGATTCAATTGTTGGTTGGTTGTCAAAACCGACCTATAGGTCTTATAGTCCTGTAGGTTGCTATTAAATTTCATCCGGATTCGACTTCCGGTTCCGGAACTATAGGGTAAAATGTGTTAAAAATTCCACACCGTCATTTAGAGCAACTATGCAAAAGAGGGAATATTTCTATAAATTTGACTTACAAATGTTTCAGTTTGTAAGCTACATAAGTCACTTGCTAAATGAACAGACTTCGACCATACCGGTCCCAGTTCCCGGTTCTGGAAGTACCGGATATATTGGTCAAAATCTCCAAAATGGAACTCACTTATTTTAATTATGGCTTGAAGTCCAATGTGTTGCTATTGACTTTTAATCAAATCCGACTTCCAGTTCAAGAAATATAGGGTAAAGTGTGTTTAAAATTACAAACCGTCATTTAAAGTCCATTCGCACTGTCGGCACCGTGAAAACCTTGGTGAGGAATATCGGTGGTAATCAAATAGATTTTATGCTAGATCCGGTCTTCGAATACAAGCACACGCCGGTAGCTCAGTCATCGCCGATGAGGAAAAAAAACGTCCCGGATAGTCCCGGATCGGCATTCCCGGCATAGTGCAAATAGGCTTTTAGAGCAACGATGCAAAAAAGGAAAAATTCATAATTTGACATAATTATTTAGAAACTGAAAAGGTTAGGTTAGTTTAAATTTAAAAAAAAAAAATCTTGTTTTCATTCGAGTTTGAATATTTGTGACAGAATCCTCTAGTGCTATTAATGAAAATATAAGTAATATACGAAATGCATCGTTCAGGCCCGTACCCAGGATTTCGTTTCGGGAGGGGCCCAAAGATAAAAAAATAATGTTACTGAAGATTGCTTATGTAGCTAATTCTCGGTGTGCCTTTTACGGATGTTTTTAACAGACACTTAAAACTTTTCCACTGGAATTGTTATTTTATTACATTATTGTCTGAGACCTTCTAAATAATTATGTATCTGTTTTTGATTTCGGGAGGGGCCCGGGCCTTTGGGTACGTGACTGGCATCGTTACTTAATTGAAACCGGTTTTTCTGTTACCGAGTGTAAATGAACGATATAAAAAAAAGGTTTTTCTGTGTGGTTAAGGGGTCCTTTTCTATAAAAAAAATTCTTTTTGTTCTCTATAGGAAGGTAACAGAATTACTGAAAACCCCAACTTTTGATCAGAGCTCCGGAGACATATACATATACATATACATATACCATTCGACTCAGCTCGAGGAGATTGGAAAATGTTTGTCTGTGTATATGTATGTATGTATGTATGTGTGTGCCTTTTTCATATTGCTGAATATTCTAGGAGATGGCTGAACCGGTTTCAACAAGCTCAAGTTTGTTTAAAAGCTGCTGTTGAGTCATTGATCAAGTTTGAAGTTCAAATGGATGACACTTCTATTTTTTTATATATAATGGTATAAGTGAAGTAAACGATTTACAGCTCGTTTTTCGCCTTATTTTTCTCCTATAGAACCGTAGACCTTGTTTGAAAATCAAATGTTGGTTCTGGTGATATAACGGCATAAGTGAGGTAAACGATAAAACTCATTACCTCTCAATTTTCTCGGATATAGATGAAGCGATTTCTATCATTTTTTATTTCATTCACCCGAATTTCTGCTCCGCGCATCCGATTCGAAAAACTTAATATCGATATTTTACTCAACTATATATCTAGAACAGTTTCTAGTTTTGCTACTGAGTAAAAGCACTAAATTTCAAACTAGTACCAGCGCACGTCTAACTCATTTTCCTGAACCAATGATCAGAACTTAATGACATGAGTCTAATTTGTTCGTCCATCAGGACATGAAGTGATATCAAGCGAAAAGAAAATCACTTGCACTAGAATACACAGTGACTGACAAACGACTATGTATCGGCTGATGCAGACGTTAAACCTGTGGTAATCTCTGCACCCAGTTGTCCCAAATTTACCGATGAGGTAAGAGAAAAAGCAACTCTTGATCCATTTCGGCAACGTCAAAAGCGGACGTTAATTTATCGGGAACTTTTTATCAAATTATAAAGATCGACCCATCAAGCCAACGAGTGCGGTATGGAATAAACTGCACGATCTAGTGCACTGTTAGTGGCAGACTGTGACGTTCGAATATGAGGATTTAAAGCAACAAGCCAACCGCAGAGCAAAAGTTTCGTAACATGTGGAAAACAATCTGTTCTCAGTATTTACTACCGTTTTAATAATCCGGAACATTTAACACAGAATCTTTCTTCAATTGGTTCAGGATTCACAACTGGAGAGTAACCAAGTCATTCAAAATTCGAGGTACATCATACACACTGCTTCAATGGAACCAGATATCCTGATACTAGCATGCTGGCAATGACACGTTGTTGAACCCAAACGGCTGGCTGCAATAGCATTGTACGTGTAAACTTTTTGAATAGTTTCGAATTTCGAATACAACATTTTACAAAAAACTACCGAAAACTGTATTCACGTAAGTCAAGTCTGACTAAAAGAACGGCAACCCCCACTCGCTGAACACCATCTGTGAGATTCTAATACAGAATCGAGGCACTCCATTTCGCAGTATGGACTTCATGCTTCGGACACATGTATCAACAAATTTACTGTATAAACTGTTTGCCTTGCCCCGAATGATATACGAGATTGGCTCCGGTTTCTTTGGAATCGTCATCATTACTTCACGTTCTACAACACAGAGCAAATGAAAAAGCTGTCCGGTAATAGACCGAAGCATTGGTGCTTTGCTCCCGTGAAACTTTCGTCATTTGTAATGTTAGTGCACCACCGCTAGTTGGCGTTAGCTCTTAGGTTGAGTCTCTCTATCTCGCTTCAAAGAAACGCTCAACTTGCCTGATTTATGGCGCTTGTGATTATGATTTAGTGCGCGGTGTAATTTGGTTTGGCATGAGCTATGGATATTCTATCCGGTTGGAAATTTTTCACTAGACAATCAACTGAACTACAAGCGTTGGTCACAGTGGTAAATGAATGGGGGATCAAGCATGCCATCATTTTTGGTTTGGTCCCGTCTGATGCAAGCGCTGCTTTTGCATCATAGATTGGCGAAAGAAGCTTCGGAATAACATCACTGAATGGATGAACATTGTTCATGAGAGCAAAAATGGTTAGTGTTTTTGCGTTAAAGTGGCAAATCACATCTGGTGTTTTTCGATAATCCAGGTTCATAACTATATCTTAACCTACATACCATGAGAACCCGACCGGACACCAATAGTCCACCGGAGAGGACTTGAAACTATGTGTTCATAAATTAATCTATGATATATTTCATCCATTGGTATGGTATATGGTAGTGATGTAGGGACGACCGGGAATTTTTTTTTTTAAATTCGGGTACGATCAATTTATGTTGTTTTAAATCAAAGATGGCTTTCGGTCAATTGGTTTCTCGTCAAAACATTTATTTTTGTTAAAGGTCAACGTATCGAAGATTATACTTCCGTCTTCAGGGCAAAACGAAATTAGAAGCCCAAGTAGTTTGCGTAATATTTTTATTATTTTTGAAAGAAAAATTTGTTGATCGGGGAGAATACGCCCAGTTTGTTTTGGAGTAAGTACATCCACCTGAGGCATTTATCAATGTTTTACTTCCTGAATATTATAAACGGGAATTTTAAATCAAAATGCAATATGGGCAAGATATATACCAGATATATGGTATGATAATCTATTTTCTAATTATTTCTTTTTACTGCTTTCTGTGTACAGGGTTGCCATAAGTTTTTATACAATTTTGTTTTGAACGAGAAACATATCAATATATATCATACAATCTAATCCTAAATTTGCAATTTGACACTACATATCGTACATTCTACATCGGAACCAACCACAATACTACAAAGCACTTACTTCTCAGAGCGCCAAACTGCTTCTTCGAGTATAATCAGCTATCACATTTTCCAATCTTCCAGTCTGTAGTACACTAAAAGTTTAAATTCCAATCCTCCAACATTTATATACAGCAGTTCCAGGGGGACAATATATGCAACCTCTAAGAACTTCGTTATAGTTAGTACAATCGTTCTCTATCGAAAAGTATTAGACCCGTATTGATTATTAAATATTGATCAAATGATTTGCTATTACTGTGACCATTTCCATGTTAGAATGGATCAAAAAATCGTTTTTTTTCGTTTTTATATTATCAAAAATTACATGAGAAACTGATATACGATCTCTAGAAATTTCGTAATATCATATTTAGATATATAGCTCAACGAACTGAGCAAATGTCTGTGAGCATGTTTGTGTGTGTGACAAATATTGTCACTGGGTGTGTGACAAAAATTGTTACTCACTTTTTTCGGAGATGGCATCACCGATTTTCACAAACTTAGATTCAAATGAAAGACCTTACGGTCCCATAAAAATTTCCTGAATTTCATTTGGATCCGACTTCCAGTTCTGAAAATAATGCGCCGAAACGGTGAAAATAATGTCATTGACTATTCTCGGAAATGACTTTACCGAATATCACAAACTTAGATTCAAATGAAAGGTCTATTGGTTCCATACAAAGTTCCTGAATTTCAGTTGGATCCGACTTCCAATTCCGGAATCACAGGGTGATTTACACCAAATATGTGAAAATAATGTCACTAATTTTTCTCAAAGATGGCATCACCGATTTTCACAAACTTAGATTCAAATAAAAGGCCTTACGATCTGATACAAAGTTCCTGAAATTCATTAGGAACCGACTTCCGGTTCCAGAATTGCAGGGTGATATGCAAGAAAATGTGAAAATAATGCACCGAAACTGTGAAATAGTGTCACTCACTTTTCTCGGAGATGGCTTTACCGAATTACACAAACTTAGATTCAAACAAAAGGTCAATTGGTCCCATACAAAGTTCCTGAATTTAATTTGGATCCGACTTCCGGTTTGTGAATTACAGAGTGATATGCATCAAATATTTGAAAAAAATGTCACTCACTTTTCTCGGAAATAGCTTATTAATTTGTCTTGTATGCAGACCATGAGAGCCTGTAACCATACAAACCAATTTTTCGATTTTCACTATTTTTATTTAACGATTTATTTACACTGCCTTAACAATACTTAAGACTAGGATAATTTCTTGAATTATAACGTTGTTCTTTTTGGTTCACATTGTCGTATGCAGTGAAAAAAAATGAAAAAAAAACCTGCTTTAATCCACCTAGTGGTGTAATGATGCCTATCTTATATCAATCGTACTATCATATATAATACTGTACTATTCTCTAAAATAATTTTCTCCGATTCTTGAAAGAATACCGTAATCGGTTTGTTTGGCCGTCTGTTGATAATGACTACCGATTGGAGTAGTTTTGAGGACACTTTACTTATAATTCCGGAAGTCAGATCCAGATGAAATTCGGAAGTTTTGAATAGAATCATAAGGCCATTCATTTAAATCTAGGTTTGTAAAATCTATCACGCCATCTCTGAGAAAAGTGAGCAAGTAATTTGAAATTTGTATAAATTCAATAATTACCCTATAATTCTGGAACCAGAACATGGATCTAGATGAAATTCAGATGGTTGATAAAGGATCATGAGACCATTCATTTGAATCTAAGTATGTTAAACTCAGTCATGCCATCACTGAAAAAAGTTAGAACACATATTTTCAGTTTTTTGACATTTCACCCCATAACTCCGGAACTGAAGTCCAAACAAAATTCAGGAATTTTGTAAAGAACCGCGCTTTTATTTGAATGTAAGCCCCTGGAAATCGGCTAGGCCATTCCCGAGAAAAGGTGGTGCCTATAGTTTCATATTATTTGCACATTTTACCCCATAATTTCGGAACCGGAAGTCAGATCCAAAATCGGTCCAGCCATCTCCGAGAAAAGTTATTGCAAAAAACATACATGCACACATAAACACATACGCACCCGCAAGACTTCTTTTTCTTCTTAAATTACAAATTACTGTGCGGCTAAGTGAATTTACCAAATTTAATCTCATTCTACACGCAGAAAAATATCGGTCTTCTATATTAGGTAAACCCAATAAGCTAGCAATGTTTTTGAATTAGAGTAACCATATTCATATAAGCTCTGCTATCAACTATCAATTTTGATCTACAATCACACACTCAAACTATTCACTCAGAAGTTTACTGTCGCTAGTCAACTTAATTAGACAAAAACTTAAAAAAAACATTCATAAATTGTGAATGTGTCGGTTACTATCATGGCAACGCTCGACCACCTACATCTTGGGCCACTCATAAAAAATATTGAAATCGAATTAGGAAGATATGCCATTTCCTTTATATAGTTCCAACCTTATTTCAGCATACTTTCACATCTTCAGTGAACTTCAGCATACATTCACTTATTTCCATTATAACAATTCATTTGAATCTGACGGCATTGTTATATTCACTACAGTAAATAATAAAAAATGTATGTGTATCGCAATCATGTAAACAACAAAAAGAATCTATTACTGTAATTGGTAAATTATATCACTTTTTCGAATAATCAAACTCAAAATGTAATAATCTAGCATACGTGTGCTATTCCAAAGCACAGCCATTTGCAATCCCACACGGCCATCTAGTCAAATAATGAATGGTAAGTGCCGTAGTAGAGAAAAAGTGCACCAATTAAGCATTTTTCATGTATGAATCATTCGTCAAGTTATACCACATCTACCGTGCTGTTCTCAGTGCTTTTGCTCCGGGCGTTCGAAGTTGGTATATTGTCCCAATCGGTAGAGTGGTGCATTTGCCTGAAAGGAAAGGGAAGGTTTTTCCCCTGTTTGGCTAACAGTGCCAGAGCATGTGGTTGGTGAATTGAATTTGCATTCATTCTCGGTTCGTCGATGGATCCGTGTTTTGCAATACGAGTAATATATTCCCAGTGGATGATGGCCACTAGCAATGCAGAAACTTTCCAGACGATGGCGAATGCATGGAAATAATAGGGAATGAAAATTCTAACCGGTACCCTTATCAAAGACACGATGACGTGTGCTTCCATCGTTGTCGGTCTTAGCAGTAATTACTCATATATGTTTCACATGTACAGGGTGATTTTTTAAGAGCTTGAGAACTTTTTTAAACAATAAAACGCATAAAATTTGCAAAATATCATCGGTTCTTTATTTTAAACGTTAGATTGGTACATGACATTTACTTTTTGAAGATAATTTCATTTAAATGTTGACCGCGGCTGCGTCTTAGGTGGTCCATTCGGAAAGTCCAATTTTGGGCAACTTTTTCGAGCATTTCGGCCGGAATAGCCCGAATTTCTTCGGAAATGTTGTCTTCCAAAGCTGGAATAGTTACTGCCTTATTTCTGTAGACTTTAGACTTGACGTAGCCCCACAAAAAATAGTCTAAAGGCGTCAAATCGCATGATCTTGGTGGCCAACTTACCGGTCCATTTCTTGAGATGAATTGTTCTCCGAAGTTTTCCCTCAAAATGGCCATAGAATCGCGAGCTGTGTGGCATGTAGCGCCATCTTGTTGAAACCACATGTCAACCAAGTTCAGTTCTTCCATTTTTGGCAACAAAAAGTTTGTTAGCATCGAACGATAGCGATCGCCATTCACTGTAACGTTGCGTCCAACAGCATCTTTGAAAAAATACGGTCCAATGATTCCACCAGCGTACAAACCACACCAAACAGTGCATTTTTCGGGATGCATGGGCAGTTCTTGAACGGCTTCTGGTTGCTCTTCACTCCAAATGCGGCAATTTTGCTTATTTACGTAGCCATTCAACCAGAAATGAGCCTCATCGCTGAACAAAATTTGTCGATAAAAAAGCGGATTTTCCGAATGGACCACCTAAGACGCAGCCGCGGTCAACATTTAAATGAAATTATCTTCAAAAAGTAAATGTCATGTACCAATCTAACCGATGAGATTTTGCAAATTTTATGCGTTTTATTGTTTAAAAAAGTTCTCAAGCTCTTAAAAAATCACCCTGTACTTACTACAATATACATCATCATGTTGTAACGAGTGCTGCGATCGAAAATTGGTCAACTTGAACATGACGCGTTCATTTTCATCGTGCATTAAAAAACCTGCGGCTCCTCAGTTTGAAGATAAGTACCTGTGAGTGCATATTGTAGTTACGCCTACACGGCAAACTGCCCAATTTTAAGAAATTTTCATGCAATTTTGGTCAATATCCTTATTCTAGGTAAAGTGGCTCTTAGTTGTTTCCATAGAGCCCATGCAAAACTATACTAAAAGGTATGTTATATATTCTCCAGGAAGAAAAATCTAAAACCGGAGGTCTCAAAACGTCTAAAAGAGTAGTCTGTTTCAAACGGAACCCCTACCTTTGCGTCGAAGATATCGCCAGACAGCTTAAAGTGCCGACAACAGACGCAAAACGAACTAAAAAACGAGCCGAACAGGACTTATAAAAAGTTGATGAATCCAAATCGTCATGATAAGCAAAATATATCAGCCAGAGTACAAACGCGGAAGCTAAACATGATGATTCGGACAAAGTTTAATTGCGTAGTGCAGGATGATGAAACCTATTTCAAAACAGCATTTCCAAACTTCCCATGTAGTAACTTATGTTGCGATAAATAGCTTGCATTTTTGGTGGCAAACTGGTTTAGAATAAGTAGTAGAGATGTTCGGGTATCGGGTATTATACCCAAAATCCGACCGGAACCCGTACCCGACGGGTTTTTGGTCGGGTACCGGTAAATTTTTCTATTATTAATCGGGTACGTGTCGGGTACGGATAAAAAATTTTACTACTCACTCGGGTACGGGTATAGTTTTTCAATGTTTAACGATGCTTTTCTATAAAAGTACACTTATTGCCTTTCTCATCAAAGTTTATACAATCACTTGAAAAAGTTCTAAGTGTTCTACATTATTCTACACAGTTCATCGAACTGAGCAATGTTTGTGTGTGTATGTATATGTGTGAGTATGTGTCATGTGTCAAATAATGTCACTCATAAAATAAAAAAAAACCTCATATTCTCACAGGTTGCTATTGAATTTCATCATGCTTTCATGGGGTAAATCGATCGATTTCCACAAACATGTTCAAATAAAAGTTCCTATAGTCTCATAGGTTGCTGTTTAGTTTCATCCTGATCCGACTTCTGATTCCAAATCTATAGGGTAAAGTGTGTTTAATCAAGTAGTGCGACGATGCAAAATAAAGAAATATTCTTCACAATACAAGTAGGTTTAGAATTTGCCCTACACAAAAATCTCAGAATTGAGGAAGCAAATAATGTCCTCATGGTAATAACCAAATCATATATACATAATAGGGCTGAAAAGTCACCACTTGTGGCTGAACACCCAATTTAGATCTTAATAATTTAATTTTAACTCATATTCCAATAAATAGTTATTTAAAAAAAATTCTTATTAACTTGACACAACTGTTTACAAATTGAAAAGGTTATTTTAGTTCATACCCTAAGAAAGTTTCTTATTTTATTCCAGATTGAAAAATAAAATTCTTGACAGAATATTCTTGTTATGTTAAGTTATATTGTTGTTAACGGGTATGGGTCGGATACGGGTAAAAAATTTCACTGCTCACTCGAGTACCGACCATCTCTAATAAGTAGTCGCAACATAATGTGTTAATTTGGTTACGGGACAGAAATACTGCACGGAAACTGGAAGAGGCAATGTTAAAGATTAAGCAGTCGAAGTTTGCAAAAAAATATGGCAGACCATCAGTTCTAGTGGAATGTCTAAAAAATGTTTGTGGCATTTCCTCAAGCAATATAATTTTTGCATTCTGTTTTGGCCAGATTATACCATGCAGTGTAATGCCTCGAACAAAATGCAGGTGGAGCACATAAACATGAATCCTCCCCAACAGACCTTAAGCAGACCATGTCAGCTTGGAGCGATCTCAATCTTCAGCTCAACAACGCCATCGCACGTCCCCATTCAGTAAAAACCATTCAAGCGAAGAGGTTGTGTTTCGATTGTACTGGCTCGTGAGTTAACGGCTGCTACCGAGACAATTCTAAGCTTCAGGTAGTTAAACTGCCCATAGCAAACGCAATATTCGGGGCGTTTCCCGACTGGAAAGCTAGCAACGAAGGCCATCCCGTTCATACGCACAGAGGTGTAGAGACACAGAGGTGCGAGAGCATAGAAGTGACGAGTCACAGAGGTGCCATCGCATAAAGGTGCGAAGACGAAGGGGTGCAAAGGCACAGAGGTGCTAAAGCAACCCAGTGCTGATCTACCAGGTACCAGAATTTGTACGCTGCGTAGGATCAAAAGAGACGGCATATATCGCGAGGTGCTACACTGCAAGCATCGCATTTGATCGCCACCAAGAGCAAAAGCACTGTACCTGGGGTCAGGTACAGCAAGTGCAGTGGTGTTCACAACGACGGCAGAGCAACTGAGATAGCAGTAAACGACAGAAGACTGCCAATTGGAAACAGCAAAAGACTGCCAATTGGAAATCGTTGGAAGAGCTTCACGTCGTTCTTCACGATAAAGGAACAGAGACATCAGCTACAAGGTAGATTTAATTTAATTTATTTTTTATTTCTTATATCTGAAATTTTACTAAACATAAGTTTTTATTTTGGTATTATTAATTTACAAAAAAAATTTAATGTAATGGATGATCTCATGGAAGATCATCCGAATCCGATTCCGGATACTAGTAAAAGTTTAAATACTCCGAGGGCTAAACATTATCCACAGGGTACCACTGGGCCATGGATAGTCTATCTTCGAAAAAAAGAAAAGATTTTAAACTTGATGCAAATTACAAAGGATTTGACATCACATTTCTCTGAAGTTAAAGAAATCTGTAAGGTTAATAGAGATAAAATTCGAGTTGTAGTTAACGACTTGAAACAGGCAAACGATATTGTAACCTGTAAATTATTTGCTATTGAATATCGAGTTTACATTCCATCGAAGGAGGTAGAAATTGACGGTGTTGTGACTGAAGCAAGTCTGACAGCAGATGATTTACTTAAAAATGGAGTTGGCCGTTTTAAAAACTCCATGCTTGAGGGAGTTAAGATACTCGAGTGCAAACAATTGTACTCAGCATCTATTGTCGATGGAAAAAAGTCTTATCGTCCCTCAGATTCGTTTCGCGTAACATTTGCCGGATCTGCATTGCCTAGCCATGTCTATATCGATAAAATTCGTCTTCCTGTTCGGCTTTTCGTACCGCATGTTATGAATTGCACGAACTGTAAAAAATTCGGACATACAGCTACTTACTGTAGTAATAAGTCCAAATGTATCAAATGTCAAGGGCCTCATAAGGATAATCTTTGCGATAAAGATGTTGAAAAATGTGTTTATTGTGGGGAAAGCCCTCATGATGATCTTTCAGTGTGCGCTGCATTTAAGCTGCGTAAAGACAAAATGAAGCTTTCTTTAAAAGCACGGTCTAAGCGCACATATGCAGAAATGCTCAAAACGGTCATACATGTCTCCCCTTTGGAAACCGAAAACGGTTTTTCAAATCTTGCGGAGCCAGAGGAATCTGACTCTGACGGAAATAGTGAAGATACCTCGTTTGTCACTCCTCAAGGGTCTGTTAAGAGGAGATTAACAAACCACAAAATACCAAAAAAGACACCTAAAATTATACCTTCAAAAAAAGATCCCCGTGTTAAAGCTAAAAAGCCAAATTTAAAACCAAAAACTGTGCCTCCTGGTTTGTCAAATTCACAAACCAATCCAGGAACTAGCTCAAGAAAAGACAATAATCCAGTGGGCTCCATTTCACATTCACCAACAGGATTACTGAAATTTTCGGAAATTGTAGAATGGATTTTCGCTGCATTCAATATTTCTGAACCTCTAAAGACCATCATAACAGCATTCCTTCCAATAGCTAGAACTTTTTTGAAACAGTTATCAGCTCAATGGCCAGCTCTTACAGGTTTTGTATCATTTGATGGATAATTTATCATCCGCCGCAAATGATTCAATCACTGTCCTGCAGTGGAATTGTCGAAGCATCATGCCAAAACTTGATTCATTTAAAGTTTTGTTGCATAGTCAAAAATGTGATGTATTTGCTTTGTGCGAAACATGGCTTACATCAAACATAGCCTTAAATTTTAATGACTTTAACATTATACGTCTCGACAGAGACTCCCCGTATGGTGGAGTGCTTTTAGGAATTAAGAAATGTTATTCCTTTTATAGATTAAACATTCCTTCGACTTCTAGTATAGAAGTTGTTGCTTGTCAAATAAACATTAAAGGAAAGGACATTTGCATTGCTTCGGTATATATTCCTCCAAGAGCTCAAGTTGGACAACGACAGCTTAATGAAATTGTCGAAGCCCTTCCTGCTCCACGTTTGATTTTAGGAGATTTCAATTCGCACGGAATGATGTGGGGTTCCGTTTACAATGATAGCAGATCATCTCTAATATATAATATTTGCGACAATTTTAGCATGACGGTACTAAATATGGGTAGCATGACACGGATCCCAAGACCTCCTGCACGTCCAAGTGCATTAGATTTATCTCTTTGTTCGACTTCAATTCGACTAGATTGCACCTGGAAAGTATTTCCTGATTTACATGGTAGCGATCATTTACCAATCATCATCTCAATTAGCAGTAACAAAGGCATTGCTAATTCAGTTAATATTCCATATGATTTGACAAAAAATATTGACTGGATTAAATACCAAAGTAATATTTCAAGTGTCTTAACTTCAATGGAAGAGCTTCCCCCACTTGAAGAATATGACTTCCTCGTTTGTTCGATTCTGGAGGCCGCAGAACAAGCCCAAACCAAACGATTTCTTGGTCCATCGTCTAACAGAAGACCTCCAAATCCTTGGTGGGACAAAGAGTGCTCAGATGCTAAACACGCGAAACAAAATGCTTTCAAGACGTTTTTAAAACGAGGAGGAGGAACTCCTCAGAATTTTGAAAAATTCTTGGTTTTAGAAACCAAGTACAAGAACATACTTCGGGTTAAGAAATGCAGCTATTGGAGACATTTTGTGGAAGGTTTGTCAAGAGAAACCTCAATGAGCACTCTTTGGAATACGGCCAGACGAATGAGGAATCGTAACGTAGGAAATGAGAGTGAGGAGTACTCGAATCGATGGATATTTGATTTTGCGAGGAAAGTTTGTCCAGATTCCGTTCCTACGCATAGCATTGTTAGGGAGTCTTCTTCAAATGATGATTCCATTGATAGCCCCTTTTCAATGATGGAATTTTCCATAGCACTCATGTCTTGTAACAATAACGCTCCTGGATTGGACAGAATTAAATTCAACTTGGTGAAGAATCTGCCCGACCTCGCAAAAAGACGTTTGTTGGAATTGTTCAACAAGTTTCTTGAGCAAAATATTGTTCCACCTGACTGGAGACAAGTGAAAGTTATCGCCATTCAAAAGCCGGGGAAACCAGCTTCCAATCACAACTCATATAGACCCATTGCGATGTTGTCCTGCATCAGAAAATTGTTCGAAAAAATTATTCTACGACGTCTCGACACTTGGGTCGAGACGAACGGTTTGTTGTCAGATACTCAGTTTGGCTTCCGTAGAAATAAAGGGACGAATGATTGCCTTGCATTACTTTCGTCTGACATCCAAATTGCCTTCGCTCAAAAGCAACAAATGGCATCTGTATTTTTAGACATTAAAGGAGCATTTGATTCAGTTTCCATTGATGTTCTTTCAGACAAGCTCCACCAACATGGACTCCCAGCGGTTATAAATAATTATTTGCACAACCTTTTGTCAGAGAAACGCATGCATTTTTCACATGGCGATTTGGCAACAATCAGAATTAGCTACATGGGTCTCCCGCAAGGCTCATGCCTCAGTCCGCTCCTCTATAATTTTTACGTGAATGACATTGACAGCTGTCTAGTAACCCCATGTACACTAAGACAATTGGCAGATGATGGCGTGGTTTCAGTTACTGGATCCAAAGCTATTGATCTGCAAAAACCATTGCAAGATACCTTAGATAAATTGTCCGTTTGGGCTGTTCATCTTGGTATCGAATTCTCTGCGGAGAAAACAGAGCTGGTCGTCTTTTCAAAAAAGCATGATCCCGCGCAACTTCAGCTTCATATGATGGGAAGAATAATCGAACAGGTTTTGACTTTCAAATACCTCGGGGTGTGGTTTGATTCCAAATGCACGTGGGGAGGACACATTAGGTATCTGATAACGAAATGCCAACAAAGAGTAAATTTTCTTCGAACAATAACAGGGTCTTGGTGGGGTGCTCATCCGCAAGATCTAATAAAATTGTATCAGACAACGATACTTTCAGTGATGGAATATGGATGCGTTTGTTTTCGTTCCGCTGCAAATTCTCATATTATCAAACTTGAGCGAATTCAGTACCGTTGTTTGCGAATTGCTTTAGGCTGCATGCATTCGACACATACAATGAGTCTTGAAGTTCTGGCGGGAGTTCTTCCATTAAAAGATCGATTTTGGGAGCTTTCATCACGCCTGCTAATAAGATGTGATGTGCTGAATCCCATGGTAATTAATAATTTCGAACGACTAGTCGAGCTTCGATCTCAAACAAAATTCATGACAGTATATTTTAACCATATGTCACAGGAAATCAACCCTTCAAGATATATTCCTATCCGTGTCAGCCTCCTAAATGTACCTGACTCAACTTTATTTTTCGACACATCCATGCAGCGCGAAGTGCGTGGAATCCCGGACCACCTACGCTCTATGGAAATCCCAAAAATATTTTCAAGTAAGTTCAGGCATATTAACTCTGAGAAAATGTTTTACACGGACGGATCGCGAATGGAAGAAGCGACAGGGTTTGGTATGTTCAACAATAATGTTTCGGCCTCATTCAAGCTTCAAGAACCTGCATCTGTTTATATAGCAGAGTTAGCAGCAGTTCATTATAGCTTGAATGTAATCGTCACATTATCTCCAAACCATTATTTCCTCTTCACAGATAGTCTGAGTGCAATTGAAGCCATTCGCTCAAACGCTGCTGGCAAAAATGAACCGTTTTTCTTGGGTAAAATAAAACAGTGTCTGAACGACATATTGAATAATAATTATCTAATCACAATAGTTTGGGTTCCGGCTCATTGCTCCATTCCAGGCAATGAAAGAGCCGATATTTTAGCCAAACGTGGTGCTATTGAGGGTGAAATTTATGAGAGACCGATTGCTTTCAACGAATTCTATAGCGCGTCTCGCCAAAGAACACTTGCCAGCTGGCAAGCTTCTTGGGATAAAGATGATCTGGGTCGGTGGATGCACTCAATTATTCCTAAAATATCGACAAAGGCATGGTTCAGGGGACTGGATGTGAGTAGAGATTTCATTCGTGTGATGTCCAGACTCATGTCCAATCACTACACGTTAGATGCACATCTCCTTCGAATTGGACTTTCCGAGACTAATCATTGTGCTTGCGGCGAAGGTTACCGCGATATTGATCATGTTGTTTGGACATGCGTGGAGTTTCGTGATGTCAGATCTCAACTAATAAATTCCTTGCGTACCCAAGGTAGACTATCCAATGTCCCAGTTCGCGACATTCTTGCTTGTCGTGACCTTCCATACATGAAACTTCTTTATCATTTCATTAAATCCATTGGAGTTCCAATTTAAATTTTATTTTATGTTAAACTGTTTTCTCTTCCATGAGTTCAACCAATAGCCAACTATAGGATATTGAATATAAGTGGTGAACTGATACAAACAATCCTGAAATAGTTATAAGATCATGTACAAAATAAATGTATTTTATTTAATGTAATTTAAAATAGCAACTCGCTTGATAAAAACAGTGTTTAGATTAACTAATGAGTACCAACATACTAATATGATATTCGAAATGTATTAGGTTTAAACTACTATGTATTGTGGATGCCACGGCGAAGAAAAACTTATGTATATTGCCTATGAAATAAACGTATTTATGAAAAAAAAAAAAAAAAACGCCATCGCACGGCATCACATTCAACATATCATGTCTATTGTATGAGTGCGCAGTGCTGCTGTTTTGGCGCGCACGAATTTGACATTTCTCTCCCCTACTTCTATTTAAGAGATTCGATGCAATTATTTTATTTATTCTGAATTGAACTTAAAAAGAAATATGGTTTGATCGATTTATTCTCATTCTTATTTGAACAATTATTGATCGTAACACTCTTTATAAGGTCTTTACTGTGCGGTCTGAATAAAACTTGTAACAAATAAGTAGAATATTTATACGTAATTGAATATACGGTGTGTAAAACCCGTTATTTAAAAAAAACTATTATATAAGGTTTTGTAAAGAACTATTATTCATTTTGTTCACGTTTGGCAGTTCTAAACAACAGTTAAACTTGAACCACTAAACAGTTCACTTTACCTACTTATAACTTTGTGTCCAAGCGTTCTCAAGCCAAGCATCAGCTGCAGAAGATTTCGTTTATAAATCAAATTGTTGAGTCACTACTATGATATTTTGGAAAAAAAATCTATGCGTGATGTGTTCAAATCTTCAAATTGCAACAAATCTAATTTGATATTAAACGCTGCAATCGAATAATTTGGTATTCGAAAATCATTGCAAGACACATGTTCAAAAAGTTTCGTTGTTCATAATTCAAATTCGTAAAGTTGTGCAATCCGTTCACTGCTAACGATACATACAATTGTAAATGTGCTTCAACACCTTAGTTCCTATTTTTTCCAAAAATTAAAAAAAAACACTTGATATGTTAAAACGAGGTAACCCTGGTCAATATTGATAAAAAAAAATAACCGAGATACAAGCAAAATCCCAAATCGAAATAGAACTCGAACCCTGGAATACCATTTCCGAAAAAAAATTTCATTCATTTATGATCATACCCTTTCAAAGAAGGACATCTCTCCATACAATTTTCGAATCGCCGAATTTTTCCTCGGTTTCATTCCAAATACATAGCACCTTAAAAATAGAATAGTATTTTTTTTATTCAACGATCTATTCAAAAAAGTACACTGGCTTAGCTCTAAGATGCCGAGGGCATACCTAGAATAGTAGAATTTAGAATGAATTTAGAACGCTAGAATGAAAAATTCCTCCCAGAGACAGCTCTATTCACGGAAAAAGAAAAAATAACCGAACGCTTCCTATGGTTACTACATTGGAATGCCAGCCAGCGGGTATTATGTGCATAAATTTAGCACTGATCTGCCAGTCAGCTTTTATTTCACTCATTCACACAACATATGATTTCACCAAGCTGACGAGCTACCCAGCAGGTATTTCCGTTGGTTTGTTCATTCTTTCGTACGAATCGTGGTTTGGTATTATATCCCAACAGCTCGGTCCTTTCGGTTGACAGCAGCCAGAAGATTGAGCGAAAAGGTAGATGGCAGGGATCATTTCAAATGACCGCGCTCGTGCTCAAATCTTCTCGGATGGAATGCATGAGTCGCCCGTCGGGGCATATGGTGGCAATGATGGCAGGTATAGCCATATATTACACGTTATGCTGTACATGAGTTTAATGCGGCATTAGGAAATAAAAAATGAACGGAGTACGACATGACGGAATCTAGTTATGAGAGATTCCAAAAATATGCGACGAAATTTGTAAAATGTCTGTTCACAGGTACGAGTGTGACTTTGGTGGGACATTCTGTAAGATAGAACATTGCAATTCAACTTAACAATGGCTAATTTAATGATGTACATAATTTTATCCGATTAGTAGAATGGGTAGAAATATCACATTACACGCAACCTGCAAGAATTTGATTCCTGAATCCGTAGAATTTCTGACACGACTTGACAAGGTTAAAACTTCTATAATCAAAATAACAATATAAACCAGTTCAATTTAAAAATATTTCAATCTTATTGAAGACGAATAGAGCAAGTTCTACAGGTGTTTGCTCAAAATTGAAGTGTATAGGTTGTAAATTATTCATTGTTCGATTGATTTGATGTCTTCAAAATAACACTTCACAATTCATTTTTTTCAACAAATTTTCGTATATGTTGTAGCTGATAATTTTTAATAAAAAATATGTTTATTAATATTTTCCTAAATATTACCTTTACAGAGATACAACAGGGGACGCTCTATGACAAATCGATTTTTCATTTATTGCTTGAATCGATACATATAGTATCTGAACACATCATTTCAATGTTTGAAAGACGAATTTCGAACTATGTTTCAAAGAAGAATCCGACTTCTGGCTCCAGAGTTACAGGGTGATTAGTGAAAAAATCTTATTTCAAATCACATCCTTACTTTTCTCAGAGATGGCGTGACCGATTTCAACTAACTTAGATTCAATGACAGACATCAAATTATGATGGTATTGATGGTTCTCAGTTTTGATTTCATAGAATCTAACTCTCGTTCCTAGTTTAAAAAGTACGGGTGTGTGATGTCAGAGACATATCAGGAATCAGAACAAATTGGCTCAAATGGCACGTTCCCCTTGATATTTGGAGATTTGTGCCTTGCCATCAATTTGTTTTTAGCATCATTTTCCCGATATATAAGAAAGAAGGAAGGATTGAAGGAAAATGGTAAGGGTTGGACTAGGAGGATGGGAAAAATTGACGACACAAAAACACATCAAAGCAGAAGTAAAATCTGCACCCCTAAGGGATGCCGAACAATCTGCTGAGGATCACATTTAGTGGAAGCAGAAGTAAATTCTGAAGCTCTACGAGGTCCCGAACAGTCTGCTGTTAATAAAACCTCCAACCCCCGAGAGGATTTAGAGATCTTACAAAAGCTACACCATTCTGCACTCCCGGAAGAATGCAGAACGATTCGCAGTATGTACGAGCAGAAGTAAATTCGGCACCCCCTAAAGGATGCCACACAATCTAGTAAATACTCATCCCATGTAACCATTTGAGACCACAAGCGAGTGTGGCTGGTAGCATAATCTAATGGGTTACTGTTCCAAAGCCCTGTAACCTTAAGACGGTATGCACAAGATCATGCTTCTTGTTTTAGGAACACATGTAGTGGTTTAATGCACAGTAGCGCCTCTAGAGCAGCAGTAGGAGTTGTCGTGAATGCTCCTGTCATCGCCATTAGGACCATCCTTTGGAGACGATTTAGCTTTGACTGAACTGTCGCGACTTCTCCTTTCTGCCACCATACAAGACATCCATATGCTAAAATTGGTCTAACAATAGTTGTGTAGATCCAATGAATATATCTGGGTTTGAGTCCCCATGATTTTCCAAAAGCTCGTCTGCATTTGCCGAAAGCCATGCAAGCTCTTTTAATCCTGAAGTCAATGTGAGCAGACCAATTCAGTTTTGAGTCAAGAATAACCCCGACGTATTTCACTTGATCGACCACAGTGACCTCTGAACCAAAGAACTGCAACGGACGAGCTCCTGTGATTATCCTACGATGAGTAAAAAGCGCCATTGATGTTTTGTCCGGATTTACAGATAATCCAACCTGACAACACCATTGTTCAACAGATCGCAGGACTTGTTGCATTGAATCAAAGAGAGTGTTAATGCTTATACCGGTCATCAATATATGATAATCGTCGGCAAAACCATAAGTCGGAAATCCAAGGTTATTAAGTTTCGTTAACAAACCATCAGCGACTAGGTTCCATAAAAGTGGGGATAGTACACCACCTTGAGGACACCCACAGACACTCAGCTTTCTAATCTCTGCTTGCCGAAGCGATGAGCAAAGAAGTCGATTGCTAAGCATTGCGTGTATCCAATTTGTGATACTTGAAGGTATGCCATGACCACGGGCTGCTTCCAGAATTGAATTGAAAGACACGTTATCAAAGGCACCTTCAATATTTAGGAAAACTCCCAAGCAAGATTGCTTTGTGAGAAAGCTTTTTCAATGTTGTACACAACATCATGTAAAAGGGTTGTAGTGGACTTTCCACGCTGGTAAGCATGTTGCATTCCATGTAGCGGATGCACGCCCAAACTAACATTCCTGATATAGAGATCGACTATGCGTTCCACTGTTTTAGGAAGAAATGAGCTTAGACTGATAGGCCTGAAACTCTTCGCTTCCTCATAAGTGTCACGACCGCCTTCGGGAATAAATTTGACAATTATTTCCTGCCAGGCTCTTGGAATATATCCAGTCTCAAGACTAAAAGTAAGAATTTTCTTCAAAACATGTTTGAAATGTTCATACCCTTTCTGCAGTAACACTGGGAAAAGTCCATCCTTTCCAGGAGACTTGTACGGAGCATAACTCTCAACTGCCCATTTGATCGATTCAATCGTCACAACGCTTCGAGCAAGGGCCCAAGAATCGTAACTACCTGAAAAAGTCTCGGGAAGAGCTGTCGGTGATGGATCCATACATCCTGGAAAGTGAGTGTTAAAGAGATTTTGAAGTACATCACCTTCAACAGACAAGTGTTCACCATCTGAAGTTCTTAGGAAACTGACATTAAAGTCCTTAGACTTCGAAAGTAACTTATTTAATCTGCTAGCCTCGTTGAGACTAGAGACATTTGTGCAGAGGCTTTTCCAACCACTTCGCTCAGACGATCGAAGAGCATTTTTGTAAGCCCTTCGAGCCGACACGAATGCCTCCGACCCATCTCTGCGTCGGTGGTTCTAAGCTCTTCTGCATAGTTTCCTTAGTCTAGCAAGTTCAGCATTCCACCAAGGAGTTCCTCTAGTAGCTCGCACAATCCGAAGTGGACAAGCCTCTTCATATGCTGCAAATATGAGTGAGTTTGTCTCGTCGACAACATTTTCCAAATCAATTGTTGGTTGGTACCCGTAAAATCTAGTCACCAAGCCCTCTTCATAGAGGTCCCAGTTTGTAGATTTGGGATTACGATATGTGATAATATCAAATTTAACGTTTGAATGATCAAAGATGTACTTATGATCAGACAACGAAGGTTCGAGCTCATCGGAGACGAGCCAATTCACCAACTCATGCGCAATTCTATCAGAGCAGAGAGTTACGTCCAAAACCTCCTCTCTTCCAGATCTCGCAAAAGTTGGACGATTTCCTGGATTGACTATGTGTTGTACTGCTCACAAATTCCATCATATCAGAGCCTCTCGAATTTAAATCTGTGCTGCCCCAAATGATATGGTGAGCATTGATGTCACTGCCGATTACAAGCGGTAAATCACTCTTGCAGCAGTATGATACAACCTTTTTGAAGTCATCGCTTGGCGAAGGTTGGTTATGCGGTAAATATGCCGAACAATAGACATATTTTCTGTCTATGCCATCAATAGTCATACCAACTGTGACAGCACAAACATCCCGAGTTGTGAGCTCCGATATGAGAGAAACATCGAGAGCACTATTTGCAAGTATGCATGCTCGAGGCATTTCACGTGGATTAGTCATACCGGTCTTGTTGAAGGCAATAAAGACTGGGTTTAACAATTTTCCAACGTAGAAGTTTCCCTTTTGGAAATATGGCTCTTGAACCAAAGCTATAGAAGCTTTACCTTCTTGCAGAATGGATAGATTCATAGTTGCTGTACGTTTATGCTGAAGATTGATTTGTGCTACTCTAACCATTATCAATTAGAGTAACGAACATTCCACCTCCAGCACCAACCGTACAACAACTACAAGAAACCAAATATATTGGCTTATAATCGCCTATAGCGAACCATGTAAGGATTTTTTTAAATGTTATAATCATTTAAATCCCACGAGTTGCGAAGAAAGAAGTCGTCCACTGTGCCAGAGCTTCGCTTAACACAGTAAGGGAAAACCCCAAGATATTCCGTTCACGACTGCATTGTTTACCCTCCTGCAGCCATTCAGCCATCGGCACGGAAATACACCTTGACTTAGGAGTTCCTATTTTTGTGGCCTTTTACGACATGGAACAGGAAACCATTCTTGGTCAATTCTTGGTAAAAAATAATTCCGCCGGATGCCACACGGCTTACCTGTTTGGTGGACTTATACCACCGGTACAGGTGGACCGTAGCGTTATTCTTAGCCAGTTGGGAAACCGCTACCGACACTACACGGCTATCTAGGCTACTCAGAGAGGGAAGTTGACATTGATGGTCAACTTCCATGGATGGCCGAGCAGCCATTTAAACAGGGGACGCTCTATGACAAATCGATTTTTCATTTATTGCTTGAATCGATACATATAGTATCTGAACACATCATTTCAATGTTTGAAAGACGAATTTCGAACTATGTTTCAATGAAGAATCCGATTTCTGGCTCCGGAGTTACAGGGTGATTAGTGAAAAAATCTTATTCCAAATTACATCCTCACTTTTCTCAGAGATGGCGTGACCGATTTCAACTAACTTAGATTCAATGACTGACATCAAATTATGATGCTATTGATGGTTCTCAGTTTTGATTTCATAGAATCTAACTCTCATTCCTAGTTTGAAAAGTACGGGTGTGTGATGTCAGAGACATAACTGGATGTCGTGAATACGAATGAAACTGACACGATTTCTTTACACTTTCGAATTCGAATTGATAGTTGATCGATTGTGTGAATTGCGAAACTTTCACTCTTTTCACTACTAAAATTTTAAACGATTTTTGACAACGATTATCTCATTTCGGATTTGCATATTTCATTGAAGGAAACTATCAAGATGCTGTAAAGGATTTCTGCCTTTTAGAAGGACCAAATTGTGGAATTCTCTACACGAGCAAAATTCCGATTATTGAAATGAGCAAAACGAGTCATGATTTGGGGAAAATAATATATTTTCATGTTATGATAATACACCATGATAAAAATTTCTCGGATCATAATCCATTCGGACTGATTTCGATGAAATTTATACGTAACGCACTTGAAGTTGTTGGGTATAACCTCAGGCGTCTTTCTGCTACGATGGTAATTTTTGCAACATAAATTCAGGCGATTTTTGTGATTGTGTGATTTTTTCTACGATGGTCATTTTTGCAATATAAATTCAGTGAAAAGCACGACGAACTTCTTTTAAAATGAAAATATTCTGTTTTTGAAAAACGACGACGCAAGAAATAACGTGTTTACTTGCGTTCATTACTTCAGTTTTGATTTTGTGTTTCACAATTTAAACACTTAAACGAACTGCACGAAAAACCTCGAGTGATTCAAACCTCTTAAAAAGAAACTCTATGTCGAATTCTTGCAAAAAAAATCGTCTTATTCAAAATATTTAGGTGCATCAATACAGCTTGTGCTGTTATATCTATGAAACAAAGTAATCAAAGTTTTTGAACAAAATATTATTCAGATTTTCGTTAGATGGTGTTCCAAATTCACAATCGAATTAAACGCTAGCTCAACATTTCTTTCGAACGTTCCTGTCAAAATCAAAGACTTTACTACTCAACAACTTTGGAACATGTAGTATTTACTACAAACTAAAAACGTCATAATTTTGTCTTATGATTAAGTCATGATAAAAATGCAAATGACGAAAGAGTGATTTCGTAACCGAAAACATTAATTAAAAAATTTAATATATTGTACGTCGGTCATGCACGGAATGTGAAAACGTCTAGAAAGTTAAATTAATGTTATTTCAAAAGGGAAAAGTATATCAATTTTATTTCAATTGATGCGAAGATTCACCTTGTATGGAATCCTTTAGTCATTGGAACCACGAGTCATTAAAGTCGCTAATATATGTGATGTGATTAGTCATTAGTATTAGAAAATTTTGAAGGCATTTTCAGTATAAACCAACTGAAAATATCTTCCAAATGTTCCTTCCAATTTTCTCTCAAAGCTTTACATATATTATGACCTTTCAGGAACCCCATAAGATACATTTTTTTCGATTTGGCTGTAATGAATATTGATATTTGAAGGTTGACTTGTTTGTGATGGAAAAACAATGGAAAAACAAACAATCATTCTTTTTTAGCAAAGTAGCTCAAAATAAAATTTCCTACAACTTCATTGTACAATGAAATCGTGGTTGAGTTCAATTGAAGAAGTTAGATTTCAGATTTTAATCTAAATAAGAACCACCCTAGTAACTTTTTACATCAAAAGGAGTGCCATTTGATTACAAACAACTTTTGTGAAGACAACAACTACAAAACACTGATATTTAATAGTGAAAATATTTTTGTTACGCTAATTTCCCGTTTCGGACAACTGTGCATTGATTTCTGCATGCTTCATAAGGCTTAGTCTTATAAAACTCTTAATCGCTTTTACTTCAGTGTACAACGGGGAAAAAAGTACAGTATTGTGTAGTGAACAATAGAACGAACAAAAGCTACCACCGATACGAAAGAATACACTTATTGTTGACATCAGGCAGTGCAAAATTCAACCTTCGATACTAGAACTTGAAGGTTTGCTTAAGGAGCAAATGCAGCTTGACATTAATCGTGTGCATTTACTTCAATGCAATAAGACAAATAATTGTTCACATCTAGTTTTATAAAGAGTTTGATGCAAATCAATTCGCAAAAGACAATAAAAATGTGCACTATGTGGAGCACGAAAACATCAAGTACAACATACCAGTGTATATAGAAGATAGTGCTATAGAAGTGTGTGTGCATGATCTTCCTTCCCTTAAGCGTCATCGATTCTTATATTCGCAAAACTATGTCTTAGTACGGAAAGATTCTCTCTATCGAAAAATCGAAGTGTAAGAACTTTTCCCCCGGTATTCTAAATGGCGTACGTTTGTTACGCATGCGCTTGAGAGACCTATACCTTCTTATGTGACCTTCAGTCAGGATACAAGAATTCCGTGCAAATCACTTGTTACCTATGACAATCAGATGGCACACATGCCAATATTGCCAAAAAGCTATTCACTGCGGTAAGCCATGTGATAAACTGGATAGGGAGACAACTACACCAAAGGACAACGGAGCTTCCTTCACACCAACCCCAAGCAACCCCAGTACACCTGTCACAGCCACCAACAACAATGAAGCATCCTCTCCAACGAATCCATCAGTATCCCCTATAGAACAAAATACACCAGCTGCAGTTAAATTACCCTTCAACGAACCAGCAACTGTAATCAATGTATAACAAGGCGCATCTACAGCAACTAACAACTAAAAGAATACGGAAATCAACAACAATACCACCGATGCGGCAATGGATGACGAGACGAGCCAAGAACAAAGTGCCCCTCAATCCTCGCAGGAGGAAAATGGAAGCTCCTCTCCCCCTAGAAAAATGATGACAACGAGATCCAATACTAAAGAAATTTATTTCAAAAATCGATTCAATCGGCCTCGTAAAGCTTGTACGCCAATAGGCTTGAATAAACATATCCTTTAAATGAAAAAATTGAAGAGTTTTACCATTTTAGCATCGTAGCTCTAAATGACGGTGTGCAATTTTAAACACACTACCCTATTGAAGCATGATGAAATTGAACAGCAACCTATGGGACTATGAGATTTTTTATTTTATGGGTGACATTATTTGACACATACTCACACACACAGAACATAGCCTTCAGGGTCAATTTTCATTAGTCAATTTTTAAGTGATTTCATAAACTTTCTATAAAGAGAAAGGGAATAAGTGTACTTTTATAGGAAAGCATCGTATCATTATTTTGTAAAAAATGTAGATTTAAATGTGGCAACCCGCAACTAGGCCGGATATAAATAAACGATATAAAAAAATGCGCATATTTTCATAAATTTGCACATATTTCCTTGTAATTCCGGGACCGGAAGTCAGATCCAAATTGAATTCAAGAAAGTTGTATGAGACCATCAGACCTTTCATTTGAATCTAAGTTTGTGAAAATCGGTTCAGTCATCTCTAAGAAACGTCTGTGGCTATTTTATTTTCTTTTTTTTGTGCAAACAACCCTGTAATTCCGGAACCGGAAGTCGGATCGGAATGAAATTTAATAGAAGTCTATGGGACCACAAGACCTTTCATTTGAAAATCAGTTCTGTAATCTCTGACCTCTGAGAAAATTTAGTGACATTATTTGTCACATACATACATACATACACACAGACATTTTGTTATCTCGACGAACTGAGTCGAATGGTATATGACACTCGACCATCTGGGCCTCGGTTGTAAAGTCGGTTTTCGCAACGATTGCATAGCCTTTCTACATGAGAAAGGCAAAAAAAACAAAATACTTTGTTGAGAAAATTAATTTTCGAATATTATTTTGAAATTAGAAATGAAAGCAACAATCTTTTCTACAGCGTGTACTTTTATCTTATAGTTCCAATAATTACCTACAACATGACTGAAGACATCAAATTGATTGAATCAACTGTTTATGAGATACGATTTCTTCAAAACTATCAAGTAATTTTTACTTAGCCTTTTCTTAAAAGTAACACTAGAGTCAAAATGGTGAACTGATGATGAAAATTGTCCGTTTTGATACTTTAACCTGCGGACCAGCGACGAACAGCCATGCACTGAGTTGAAGGAAAGCGCTCCTATTTCCAGCAGAGACTCCTGAGGTCTGTGACTGAAGGAGTAAAAGTAAGATTAGATTTACATTCGAACGTGGCCGGGGCCGGTATTGATCAATGCAGTTTGCCCAATGGCTACATGGCATTTCGAAATTTCGTCTCTAATGCCAATGTTAACGCAACGTTCATAAACTAACGTTTTTTACCTATTTTTATATATATATAAAAAATAGGTATAGAATTCGCTCAAACTTTCGAAAATTTTTCCGAGGCCCGGAGGGCCGAATGACATATACCAATCGATTCAGCTCGACGAACTGAGCAAATGTCTGTGTGTGTGTGTGTGTGTGTGTGTGTGTGTGTGTGTGTGTGTGTGTGTGTGTGTGTGTGTG
Organism: Malaya genurostris; assembly: GCF_030247185.1. NCBI lineage: Eukaryota > Metazoa > Arthropoda > Insecta > Diptera > Culicidae > Malaya > Malaya genurostris. The sequence continues at coordinate 36,088,067 of NC_080572.1, forward strand.
TGTGTGTCCGTATGTGTGTTGTCAACTAAGAGGTCGAGATCTCAGAGATGGCTGGACCGATTTTCATCAAACTAGTCGCAAATGAAAGGTCTCCCCGTCACCCAAAACGCTATTGAATGGTTTTGAGATCGGATGTTTACTTTTTGAGTTATACAAAGTTTTATGTCAAAATTTTCAGTTTTTTGACAGTATCTGTCACAATTGACCTTGAAAGCAGAATATGTTTTCAGACTTAGATTCCGCACGGTAATACCTATCCAACAAGCCATAGATTGTTAAAATCCGTCCATTTTTAACGGAGATATCGAAATTTTTCTGTAAGCGACTTTTCCCCCTATTCCAGCAGTAGGAGTTTTGAGCGCTGTATGACAAAGAAATGCTTGGGAGCAACGGAAAACACGATTTTTTATACTGTTACATACAATTGTTTCTAAGAACCAAAAGGATTGTGTACAGCATTCTTTTTCATGACATTTAGCCTCGGACCGATTTTGGCACGGCTCGTTTTTGGCAACATAATCGTTCGAATATGACATATATAAACCAGATGATGGCAGAATTTTTTTTAATTATTTTGTTTTAAACTACTTACAGCAATAAATGCTGGAACAACATAACATCCATATACCATTCGAATCAGTTCGTCGAGATCAGCAAATGCGTGTGTGACAAATAACTTCAATTAATTTTCTCGGAAAATTTCTTTTCTACAAATTCAGATTCATACGAAAAGTCGTATGCTCCCAAACAAAGTTCCTGCATTATGTTTGGTTCCGACCTCTGGTTTCGGAACTACAGGATGATATGTGAAACGAAATCAAAATTGTGTAACTCATTTTTCTTGAAGATGGCTGAACCGATCTAAGATGCAAATGAAATCTAAGAATCATCTAAGATTCAAATGAAAACTTTCAAAGTTCTATAAAACATCTTGCTTTTCAGTCAGATCCAACTTCCGGTTTCGGGGATTGTATAAAAATGTCTATTCCACATAATTTAATCAGGTTTATCGGGTTAGCAGATTTGGATAGTCGATAAAAAAATTAACTTTTTTCAGTTTTAGTGGTATTCAGTTGTCGATCAGAAGGCACCTAAAAATTTAATTCGTGCTATGATCTCTCAAAGATGTCTTAACTGATTTTCAAATGTTTTGAAACAAATGTAAAGTGTACAGTTACTCAGGTGAATTTATCTGACTTCGGCCATACCGCTTTTAGAATTCCGGTTCCAGTATAAAATCGTTTCTCAAAGCTCAATCGTTTTCTCAAAAAAAGCCTAATCAAATTTCAGAAACAAAAATTTTAATTAAAACAAACTTATATACAAAAATTAATTATTTTATCCAATTATGACTTCCGGTTCTCGAATTACATGATGATGAATTTTTAAAATTCAAACCGATATAGAAGATGACAATCCCGAAAAGCTTCAAAGTTGAACTCAAAACTGTTGTAATTTATTCGTCATATGGCCATACGAATCGGTTTGGGTTATGCTGGTTCCTGAATACCGGCTCTGGAAGTACCTTAAATTACCGTAAACTCAAGAGTGGAACTTACATATCATGGCATGTTTAATCAATTATCACACTTCTAGATTCAAATTCGATCCGATTTGCAGTTTCGACATTACAGAGTAATGAGTGATTAAAATCTCAAATTGTCGCTTAAAACGAGGGTCATTAAAATAATGTCATGAAAACTTAAACACCGAAGAATATTCATGCAAAAAACACATGCGGATTGATAAAAATAGGTATCATCTCACTGCTAGGTGGATTAAACACGTTTTGTATAGAGTATTTTCTATATATAGATAAATCGATCGTCCCACGACAAAAGGGCCTGACTGCAAATGACAGACTATCTGCTTTTGTTGCAAATTTCCAGAATGATTTTACATTTGAATAACTTTCAAACCAAATCTAGAAGCTTTCGATTATTATTGGAAACTTTGAGTAAATTTCTAAAATAGCTCCGGAATAATCAAAGGCACCTTTGTCGTGGAACGATCGAATTCTGGAATTACTAAAACATTATCAAATTTCGTTTGAGCAAATGAATGCATGTTTTCATGGTATGTTTCTTCGGCAAGGAATTACCTTCCATGTAATATAACAACACAACAATAAATGCGCAACCAACTAATGTATCTTTATACGAGATCACTTTTCATAAATTGTACATTGAATGCCACGTCGCCGTTTAAATGCCAACTCGACACTGCCTTCGTACACGAAACATTCAAACTCGGGAGTTGGTCCGACAATCCCATTTCTCACTGGTAGCCAACATCAGCTGGGCGGCCGCATTGTGAACATAAAATAAAACTCCGCCCGAGGAATGTGTGGTGAAGTAAAAATTATTTTCACACCCACTTTTATTTTTCAAAGATACAAGGATCTTCCGTAGTCGTGTTCAGGTCGCGTTGTGATTGTTGCCTCTGTCTGCGAAGCGGCTACAGAGAGCATCTCTCGGCAAATTTGAAGCCCGAGAAGCACCACCGGTCGCCATCGGGTCGTTGAGGGAGGGTCAGCACAACAGCTCCCGAATGAAATATCTGCGTGTGTAAGTGTGGTAAAGAGGCAAGCTGTTTTTCACATTCTGCATTCATAATTTGAAGAGCCGTTTGTTGTATGTGGTTCGCACTTTTTTTCCTTCACCCAGCTGCGTGAGTGTTATCCTTGTGAAAGTGAAATTGAGAGGGTCGTAACAATTTGGGGAATTGTAAATGATCTTCCTTGGGATGGATGGTTCTTCTGTGCTGGGCTCGAGAACCAGAAGCGTTTAATGTAGCGTAAAAAACGCGATGAGGGTACCGTATTTGATTTATTTTCATGGAAATTTATTTTTTGTTTGGCAGTTTAACAATGCTTTGGAGAAAATGATAGACAAGATAACGATCCAGGAAAGTGATTTCTTTATTAGACTTCGTTTTAAAGGTAGTATTCTGAATATCAATGAAATCGAAAACGATTGAGAGAAATAATGTTACATTTGTGCAGAGCAGAACGGCGAAATTGTCGTCTTTTCTTTACACTTTTCCTTTACACTCAAGAAGCACTAAACACACTCGAAATCTAAATTCTTGTGAGTAGACTTTTTTTTATCAACCCAGACTTCATATAGTTTAAACCCAAATAATCCCAAACATCCTCCCTTCGTGCTTTTTCTATTAAGTTCTCAAGTCCGTGTACAGTACAGTTGCGCATTTCCCACTGTTCCAACCAATAAGAAAAGTTTTTCAACAGCAACCAACAAACAGTATAGATACGCTTTACACGACCCGAAACAGTTTTGTTCAAACCTGCATGTTACTGTACAAAAATGGTCCAAAAAATTAATGCATGCCTTCAAAATCCGGCGCAAACTTGCCACATTCGACAAACCTTGACTGTATCCGTGGTGCAAGTTTTCTTCCACATGACTAGTGGGGTTTCAACTGTGCACACATGTAACTAAGAATCAAGCATGAGTTGTTGCAACAATCACAAAATGCCAAATGCCAGCAAAAAAGTCGATGCGAGAAAGCAAACTCACGGAGAGGATCTGGCGGGTAGAGCAACGCAAAGCTGATGAAAGGGTTTTGCTACTGTGCCAACTACCATGGTAGTGCCAGTACTCCGTGCTTTGGTCGCATAGGGACATCGATTGGTGCAAAGCTGATTACCTTTCTCCGGGGGGTCGGAGGGAGTGTTTTTATCAGCAAGTAGATTTTCAAATCTGATCTATGCACCACTAGCTACGACAGGGTTCGGGAACAAACATCAGACGTACTTCTAGAATGCGAGTTCGTTTCAGTTTTCCTTCTTGCACCATTTTCGAACTCGTTGATGAACATACGAAAGCATTTTAATTTTCGGTATGTTATTTTATTGGAAAAGTTTCAGTCTACGCGGTCTGATCCACCACCCGTCACCAGCACCATATCCGCATTGGGAAAAGTCAAAAGCTATCGCAAATATTGAATTTGTTTCCAGAGATTACATTTGTACCTCATCCAATTCTCGCGTGGGAACCATTAGCTGCACGCTATCCAATCGGACGTCTTGGACTAAGCTCTGTTTGTTGGAGGACTTCGTGTTCCATTAGCATCGCAGCTGGGGAACGAGATATCGCATCACTGGACCCGAGTATTCAGATTCACTTGTGAATCGAGAGCTCGTGAAATTTGCATATTGCGAAATTGGTGAGTGCCACCACTGGCCTGTGAGGTCAACTGTTTTCATTTGTTATCACTCGAGAAATAAAATAAATTCTAATTTGGGACACATCGTTAATTTTGGATTTTCTATATTCGAATCACGATTTCTTGGAACAAATTTGTATTGGCCTATGCTAATTCAAAATTTCGATAGCAAGTTTCACAGAAAGCTTTTTTTGCCTTTCTCATATAGAAACGTTATGCAATCACTGTAAAAACCGACTTTTGAACTGAGGCCCGGAGGATCGAATCAGTTCGTCGAGTACCCAAGAAGTCACTCACTTTTCTCGGAGATGGCTGACCGATTTTTATGAACTTAGATTTAAATGAAAGGTCTTGGAACCCCACACAAAGTTTCTGATATTTTTCGAATCCAACTTCCGGTTCCGGAAGTACAGGGTGATATGCGCAAAAATATGAAAATAAGTACACTTACTTTTTTCAGAGACGGATGAACCGATTCTTACAAACTTAGATTCAAATGAAAGGTACAATAGTCCTATACAAAATTCCTGAACTTTGTTTCGATCCGACTGCCGGTTCCGGAATTACAGTGCGATTGGGACAAAAATCTTATTTCAAATTACTTCCTCACTTTTCTCAGAGATGGCGTGACCGATTTCAACAAACGATTTTCAAACGAAAGGTCTCATGGTCTCATAAAGCTTGCTTCATTTAGAATTGGAACAAACTTTTGCTCATATTGTGGCGCTCCTGGTGGACGGATTTGGAAGCTCTTGGCGCCCACGTGTCGGGAATTTTGTCAGCTTCACGTATGATTTTTGACATTCCGAAAATCGACTGTACTTTGTAAACAATCAACATGGAAGCCGAAAAAAGGAAAAAAAATTGTGCACAGTTATTTGGAAAATCCATTGTGGTCTGCATCTAGGCTAGCTAATCAGCTGAAATTGCCCAGAAATACCGTATGGCGCGTTATCAAACGGTATAAGAAAACATTGACGACGATTCGGAAGCCTCAAGCCGATCGTCGGAGTCGAACTGACGACCGGAAATTGCGTGGTAAGATTTTGAAGACGAATAAGAGGAATCCTAATCTGTCGGACCGTGATTTGGCCAGAAAATTCGGTGCTGCCCATAGTACCGTGAGGAGAACTCGACTCCGGGAAGGAATCAAGTCGTATCGAGCTAGCAAACAGCCAAATCGGACCATGAAACAGAATAGTGTGGTCAAAATTCGTGCTCGGAAACTATATGACCAGGTGCTGACCAAGTTCAACGGGTGTCTTCTGATGGACGATGAAACCTGTGTCAAGGCTGACTTCGGTCAAATCCCAGGTCAAAAATTTTACTTGGCAACGGCTCGGGGGGATGTTCCAGCCAAATTTAAATTTGTTTTTGCCGACAAATTTGCAAGAAAATTTATGATTTGGCCGGGCATTTGCAGCTGCGGCAAAAAAACGAAAGTTTTCGTTACAAATAAGACAATGACTTCGAAACTATACAAAAAAGAGTGTCTCCAAAACGAATTTTGCCGTTCATTCGATCCCCCGACCATCCTGTAATGTTTTGGCCAGATTTGGCAAGCTGTCATTACAGCAAAGCCGTTTAAGAAAGGTATGCAGAGAAAGTGGTCCAGTTTGTTCCGAAAAACCTTAACCCACTCAACTGCCCCCAGTTCCGCCCTATTGAGAAATACTGGGCAATCATGAAGAGGAGACTCAAGGCAAAGGGAAACGTTGTCAAAGACATCAATCAGATGACGACCTGGTGGAATAAGATAGCTAAAACGATGGACGAAGAAGGTGTGCGCCGCCTACTGAGCCGTGTTACAGGAAAAATTCGAGAATTCCTTCAAAACCGTGACGAATAATTTTATCCGTATTTTTTCTTAAAAGTATGAAGAAAACGCTACATTTGTATAAAAAAAGATCTTTAATACAATAATAAATAACTGAAATACAGGCAATTGTCTTTTTTCAATTCTAAATGAAGCAAACTTTACAAAACTTCCGAATTTTGTCCGGATCTGTCTTCCGGTTCCGGAATTATAGGGTAAAGTGTGTAAACATTGGATACCGTCACTTGAAGCGGCGAAACGAAACACCTAAAAAAAAATCTTAACTTGCCTCGGAACAATTCCATTCAGTAGCCATTGTCAATAGACAATTAAACAACCCGATTCCGGCTATGCTGGTTCTTGGTTTCTGATTCCGGAAGCACCGGAAATAAAAAGTAAAATAATTTCTAAACTTGCCTCAAAACTATTACAACCGATAGTAATTGTCAGTAGACGGCCAAACATTAATGTCTTATAGTCCCATAGCCTGCTATTGAATTTCATTCCGATCCGACTTCCGGTTCCAAAGATGTAGGATGATATGTACCAAAAAAGTGAAAAAAATATGCACTCACTTATTTCAGAGATGGCTGAACCGATTTTCACAAACTAAAATTCAAATGAAAGGTATTATGGTCCCATAGCTTGCTATTGAATTTCATTTGAATGTGACTTCCGGTTCCGGAGTTATACGGTAATATGTGAAAATTTGAGAAAAAGTTTACACTCAATTATCTCTAGAAGAGCTAAACCGATTTTCGCAAACTAAAAATGAAAAGGTCTTATAATATCCTAAAAAATTGTGGAACATTTTATCTGGATCCGACTTCCGGTCCCGGAACTAAAGCGTGATAAGTGGAAAATTACCAGTTTTATTAGTATTTTTCCACGAACGATGGTTAAAAACAGGTACAAATCCCCTTAAAACTGCCTGATAAATTCTTCTAGTTTGCAGAGCTTGTTAGTTAGTGGGCATGAAAACTTAATTCGGCACTACTGGTCCCCTCTTTTCCTGTTCCGAGAGCACCGGAAGTGGAGAAGGAAAACTCCTAAAACTAAATTCACTTCGATTTTTCTGCGATTCTGGATGGCAACAGCGTAATTTCACGCCAGTGCCGTGCGTATTGTAGAGCTCCATCTTCGTCAGTCTTGGACGATGTTTCTCCAGTTCCCCCGAACGTTTAGGAATCCCAGGTCCTCTACCACTGCATACAGCCAGCGCGTTCATGGCCTTTCAGGATGTCGCCGACATCTACCTGGTTCTCTACTGAATACTATTTTCGCAATTCTTTCTTCCGACATTCGCACTAAGTGACCAGCCCACTGAAGTCTGCCGTATTTTATACGCTTAATAATATTCACTTCTCTATACACTTGATACAACTATTGATTCATGCGTCTGCGCCACACACCATTTTCCTCCTCCACTGCCATACGATCGATGCCGATGATATCAATATCGTCCGCAAAGCCAAGTATCATATGCGACCATGTGATGATAGTGCCATTCCTCTGCACGTCAGATCTCCTAATCGCACCTTCAAGTGCAATGTAGAACAGTAAATTTGACAGCGCATCACCCTGCTTTAATCCATCTATGGTCACAAACGAGGTGGACACTTCGTCTGCAATCCGAACACTTGATTTCGAACCGTCCAGCGTTGCACGTATCAGACTAATTAGTTTCACCGGAAAACCATGTTCAAGCATTATCTGCCACAGCTCATTTCTTTTTACTGAGTCGTACGCTACCTTGAAATCAATAAACAGATGGTGAGTCTGCAAGTTGTACTCTCGGAACTTATTTAGGATCGTCCGCAGGCTAAACATCTCATCCTTCCCAGCAGCCTTACTGTTTATCAGTTCGCTCAGAACCTCATCCAGCGTTGGTGGTTCCACTGTTTGACCGTCCTCTTCTACATCTATCCTGTTTCTTGATACGCCTACATCTTCACCGTTCAACAAATCTTTGAAGTGCTTCTTCCACCTGGCTGCCACCATTGTCTTGTCTGTCAGCAAATTTCGCTTGCGGTGGTTGCACATGGCGGGCACTGGTGCAGTCTTGTGCCGCGCGCCATTGACAGTTGCATAAAACCTCCGCATATCGTTCTGGTCCATTCTTTCTTGCGATTCAGCTATCACACTCTCTTCGTGCTGCCTTTTCTTCCTACGGTGGATTAGTTTCTCCTCTGACCTTGCTACCCTATACCGTTCTCTATTGAGACGAATACCAGCCACTAGCATGCGTTCGGCTTCTGGAAGCGTTTTTCTCATCCGTCACTCGCTGGACCTCCTCATCGAATCAGCCATTTCGTTGGCGTCGCTGAGAGGTACCAAACCCATCTTGCGCTGTTGTAATCACAGTTTCATAAATAGACTCCCATAAACTATTGATATTCCCAGTCCCGCTGGTTTCTCCCATCCTCTCATCCAACTTCTGGCGATACTCGGCAGCTACCCCTTCAGTTGACAAGCGTTGGATATTGAAACGCATCTTTCTGTCGCGTTGGATAATCGCGCCCGAATTTTTCTACTACATGATAATGATCTGAGTCGACTTTCGGACCTCTGAAAGACCTCACACCTATAACGTCCAAGAAATGTCGACCGTCGATTAGCACGTAGTCTATCTGAGTGTCGCCAAATGTGTTTGCGGATATTCTTGCGTGCGAAGTAGGTACTGCTGATTGCCATCCCCCTAGCAGCAGCGAAGGTCTCAAGCCGCAGACCATTATCGTTGGTAACGGAATGAAGGCTTTCCGTACCAATGACAGGGCGAAACAAATTTTCTTTTCCGATCTACGCGTTTGCATATCCGATGACTATCTTTATGTCTTGTTTTGGGCACTCATCGTAGGCCTTGTCCAGGCACTCATAGAACGCATCCTTCATGTCATCAGGTTTGTCGTTCGTTGGCGCATAAATGCTGAACATGATGTAGTTGAAGAATTTGCCCTTGATTCTCAACACACATATTCGGTCGCTTATCGGCTTCCACCGAAAGACTCGCTTCATCTGCTTCCCGATCACTATGAAGCCAACTCCGCGATCGGCTCTATCGCCGCCGCTATTGTTGGTGTGGTACTTGAATGAAGTGTTGGCGATGGGATCTACCGCTCGGAATTCGCGCTCTCCGGTTCTGGGCAAATTTTTTGAATTGCTGTCACACTCACGCCCACATTCTGCAGTTCACGAGCTAAGATCCCAACACGTGCGGGTTCATTAAAAGTTCTCACGTTCCAAGATCCGACTTTCCAATCGTTGTCCTTATTTCGTTACCGGGTCTGTTGCCGTTGAATCAATCCGTTTGCTCTACTATTGACTTTCGTGGTTGGTAAAAATTTCGGTAGGCCACCTTACGAGGATTGCGCTACCTACATCATGCTGGGGGGCTACCTCCTCAATGCTGGCACGATGCAGCACTTGCTATTCGCTTGTGTTTAAACTGATTAGCCATCACAACCATCCTCCTTTACCGAGGCTTTGGACCTGTACCTCAGTTTCACGTTTTCCGGACATGCTACTATAGAGTTCCGTCTAGCGGTGTGGCGACTCAAACTTGATTCAATTTTTAGGTTGTGTTAGTCGCTGGTCGAAGCTACCAATTTCAGTCACGCCGGTGCCCAGCTCCCGGTTTCGCTAGTACCAGAAATAGTGGTCAAAAACTCCAAATAGGAAATTCTTTTCATTTTCTTAGAGACTCAGTGAAGTTTTTATTAGTAATATTCAATAAAGCATGAGTTGTATAAGACAGGCATCATTCCACCACTAGGTGAATTACAACAGGTTTTGTACAGTGCATACTTTCTCAATATAGCCCCAATAGTTACTAAGACGAAACTTCTAGACATATTGTCAAAAAAATCTGACATACAATTTTGAACATATCAAAAAGTAAACATATGATGCTACGGCGAAGAAAAACTTATGTAAACTGCCTTAAGAAATAAACGTAGTTATGGAAAAAAAGTAAACATAACATTTCAAAAAACCATAAGTTACGTTCCGGCTAGGTAGGGACTTGCATATTCATTTTAACTCACATTTCCTCAATTCGTCTTCCTGAATAGAAAGGTATACGGAACTAGGAGATCAAAGCTCGCGCGAGCTCACTTTTCTTGTTTAGAAAGTCAATGTTATCACTGTGGAATCCGACTTTTGAAACGAGTATCAAAGAGCTGAATGTTATATACTATACGAATCAGTTTATCGAGTTCAGAAAATGTTTTTTTTTTTGTGCACGGAACGACGAAATTACCTCTGCGCGTAATTCGTTTTACTATTTTTGAATTAATTGTTTTTAACAACAAAATTGCCAAAATAACTAATAAAATGCTGAAAAAAGCTTTTGTTTTTAGAGAATGTGATTAGTTGGCAAATATTCTTGACACAAACTACCAAACTTTCAATCCATCACGAAATGTACATTACCAACTAATTCTGTGGTTGAAATCATAAAAATTGACGCTAACTGTCACCATAACTGCTTAAAGGCAGCACAAAGAAAGCAAACATGAAAATTTTATTAACAGGTTTATTAGTCAAAAACTCATGAGTTGGATTCAGTAAAAACCATTCAAGCGAAGAGGTTGTGTTTCGATTGTACTGGCTCGTGAGTTAACGGCTGCTACCGAGACAATTCTAAGCTTCAGGTAGTTAAACTGCCCATAGCAAACGCAATATTCGGGGCGTTTCCCGACTGGAAAGCTAGCAACGAAGGCCATCCCGTTCATACGCACAGAGGTGTAGAGACACAGAGGTGCGAGAGCATAGAAGTGACGAGTCACAGAGGTGCCATCGCATAAAGGTGCGAAGACGAAGGGGGGCAAAGGCACAGAGGTGCTAAAGCAACCCAGTGCTGATCTACCAGGTACCAGAATTTGTACGCTGCGTAGGATCAAAAGAGACGGCATATATCGCGAGGTGCTACACTGCAAGCATCGCATTTGATCGCCACCAAGAGCAAAAGCACTGTACCTGGGGTCAGGTACAGGCAGCACAGCAAGTGCAGTGGTGTCCACAACGACGGCAGAGCAACTGAGATAGCAGTAAACGACAGAAGTCTGCCAATTGGAAACAGCAGAAGACTGCCAATTGGAAATCGTTGGAAGAGCTTCACGTCGTTCTTCACGATAAAGGAACAGAGACATCAGCTACAAGGTAGATTTAATTTAATTTATTTTTTATTTCTTATATCTGAAATTTTACTAAACATAAGTTTTTATTTTGGTATTATTAATTTACAAAAAAATTTAATGTAATGGATGATCTCATGGAAGATCATCCGAATCCGATTCCGGATACTAGTAAGAGTTTAAATACTCCGAGGGCTAAACATTATCCACAGGGTACCACTGGGCCATGGATAGTCTATCTTCGAAAAAAAGAAAAGATTTTAAACTTGATGCAAATTACAAAGGATTTGACATCACATTTCTCTGAAGTTAAAGAAATCTGTAGGGTTAATAGAGATAAAATTCGAGTTGTTGTTAACGACTTGAAACAGGCAAACGATATTGTAACCTGTAAATTATTTGCTATTGAATATCGAGTTTACATTCCATCGAAGGAGGTAGAAATTGACGGTGTTGTGACTGAAGCAAGTCTGACAGCAGATGATTTACTTAAAAATGGAGTTGGCCGTTTTAAAAACTCCATGCTTGAGGGAGTTAAGATACTCGAGTGCAAACAATTGTACTCAGCATCTATTGTCGATGGAAAAAAGTCTTATCGTCCCTCAGATTCGTTTCGCGTAACATTTGCCGGATCTGCATTGCCTAGCCATGTCTATATCGATAAAATTCGTCTTCCTGTTCGGCTTTTCGTACCGCATGTTATGAATTGCACGAACTGTAAAAAATTCGGACATACAGCTACTTACTGTAGTAATAAGTCCAAATGTATAAAATGTCAAGGGCCTCATAAGGATAATCTTTGCGATAAAGATGTTGAAAAATGTGTTTATTGTGGGGAAAGTCCTCATGATGATCTTTCAGTGTGCGCTGCATTTAAGCTGCGTAAAGACAAAATGAAGCTTTCTTTAAAAGCACGGTCTAAGCGCACATATGCAGAAATGCTTAAAACGGTCATACATGTCTCCCCTTTGGAAACCGAAAACGGTTTTTCAAATCTTGCGGAGCCAGAGGAATCTGACTCTGACGGAAATAGTGAAGATACCTCGTTTGTCACTCCTCAAGGATCTGTTAAGAGGAGATTACCAAACCATAAAATACCAAAAAAGACACCTAAAATTACACCTTCAAAAAAAAGATCCCCGTGTTAAAGCTAAAAAGCCAAATTTAAAACCAAAAACTGTGCCTCCTGGTTTGTCAAATTCACAAACCAATCCAGGAACTAGCTCAAGAAAAGACAATAATCCAGTGGGCTCTATTTTACATTCACCAACAGGATTACTGAAATTTTCGGAAATTGTAGAATGGATTTTCGCTGCATTCAATATTTCTGAACCTCTAAAGACCATCATAACAGCATTCCTTCCAATAGCTAGAACTTTTTTGAAACAGTTATCAGCTCAATGGCCAGCTCTTTCAGGTTTTGTATCATTTGATGGATAATTTATCATCCGCCGCAAATGATTCAATCACTGTCCTGCAGTGGAATTGTCGAAGCATCATGCCAAAACTTGATTCATTTAAAGTTTTGTTGCATAGTCAAAAATGTGATGTATATGCTTTATGCGAAACATGGCTTACTTCAAACATAGCTTTAAATTTTAATGATTTTAACATTATACGTCTCGATAGAGACTCTCCGTATGGTGGAGAGCTTTTAGGAATTAAGAAATGTTATTCCTTTTATAGATTAAATATTCCTTCGACTTCTAGTATAGAAGTTGTTGCTTGTCAAATAAACATTAAAGGAAAGGACATTTGCATTGCTTCGGTATATATTCCTCCAAGAGCTCAAGTTGGACAACGACAGCTTAATGAAATTGTCGAAGCCCTTCCTGCTCCACGTTTGATTTTAGGAGATTTCAATTCGCACGGAATGATGTGGGGTTCCGTTTACAATGATAGCAGATCATCTCTAATATATAATATTTGCGACAATTTTAGCATGACGGTACTAAATATGGGTAGCATGACACGGATCCCAAGACCTCCTGCACGTCCAAGTGCATTAGATTTATCTCTTTGTTCGACTTCAATTCGACTAGATTGCACCTGGAAAGTATTTCCTGATTTACATGGTAGCGATCATTTACCAATCATCATCTCAATTAGCAGTAACAAAGGCATTGCTAATTCAGTTAATATTCCATATGATTTGACAAAAAAATATTGACTGGATTAAATACCAAAGTAATATTTCAAGCGTCTTAACTTCAATGGAAGAGCTCCCCCCACTTGAAGAATATGACTTCCTCGTTTGTTCGATTCTGGAGGCCGCAGAACAAGCCCAAACCAAACGATTTCTTGGTCCATCGTCTAACAGAAGGCCTCCAAACCCTTGGTGGGACAAAGAGTGTTCAGATTCAGGCTTCCCAGCAGTACTGCTTTTCAATGACATCCGCCACGAGATAGCATGAACTGTCGGAGCGCAAAGTCGAAAGCCCAGTCTACAATATGTGTGAAGCATACGCCGAACTGTAATGGCAACAGCGCTCGCATGCCTAAATGAATGCTGTCACTGAGACAGTTTGTACTCGCCAGATTGATGAGAGTATTCTATCCGGAGAGTAGTCAAACCGAACGGGCTGTTTGTATCCTGTTTCTTTCTGTTCGCTCATTCGCATAAAATGTTACGGAGACAGCCTTTGAAAATCGAAGACATCCTTTGATTTTAAGGGCATTACTGTTACGAAGGGCTGTCGCAAGCCGGCTGTCTCATCAATGTCTCTTGAAGCAATGAACCGGCTGTTTCTGGAGACGAGCCGTGGGTCATAGTGCGCTCGCACTATTTCGGCTGCCTCAATGAAATGGTACTAGTACATACGATTGCGTTGTTGGGATTACCTTTGCAGGAAACTTTAGTAACGTTTCATTACAATACCATTGTGAAATAAAGAAATTGTTTTAGATTTATATATACTGTCGGCGAAGGCAATGAATTTTAATAACTAACGAATATTAAAAGATAAACACTGAGTTTTGTGTAACGGCTCATATGTATATATGAATTTCTAAAGTATTGATCCTTACTGCTTCCTTCTTATTCCTAAAGAAACAGATACACTTCCATTCATTAACAATACTCCGAAAATGTCTTATGCACCCTTATTCTGAATAATGACGTTTGATTTTTGGATCGAATCGTAGCTACTTTTCACAACTAATTAATTATGTAGTGTATTTAACGTTACTCCACCAATAGTCGGCACACTTTGGTACCCGTGCCTCACCGATTTCGTTGAAACTATAGAATATGATACTCTGAACCCAAATAAGATGTTTGGTGCACTTTGAATAGTTTTCGACCATAAAATTGAATGGGCAACTTTTATGTTTATATGTGAACATGTGCTTTCAGATTTTCGCTAAAAGTGTTTTAAAAAGAAAAATATAATGAAACCATTATTTTTCCCAAAAGCATCAAATTTTTTGGTTTACCCCAAACTTTGTTACAAATTTAGTATTCTCAATTGTTCTTTTCCACATAGGAATCAATCAACTAATAGCTTAAATTTATTTAAAATAGCTTAAATTTAGTTGTTCATTTAACATTCACATAGGTTTTGCCAGCAGTTGAAGGAATGAGAATATAAAAAACGTTGAGTTCTTAATTTGTTACTACCTTTGAGAACAGATCTTCAATAAACCTCTTTTGTTTTCATAAATATCACAAAACTAGAAAAATAAGTTTATAAGTTTTTTTATGGAATTCAGTGCCTATTAATATAGCTTCATTGCGGCTTAAATTGACTTTCCCTTTGCTCTCATTGCAAGTTTCTAAGTACTCCCCGGACCTTGTAATTGAGCTCTTTTTCGTTGAGGTGGTAGATCTTTTAGTACCATCTACACAAATACAGGGTCCGCAACCATGAAGTTGATTGGGGGAGCTCGCAGATAAAAAGTAGTTCAACAGATGGTTGTTTATGTGAAGAAAAGTTAAGAAGAAATTTTCATCGCAAATCATTTAATCATCGCAAATCATTTAATTAAAAGCCTTCCATTTAGTTTCATCCATATTCGACTTCTTGTTTCGAAATTAAGGGATGATCAGTACCAAAACTGGGAATTTAAAAATTTAATTTTTGAATTTTAAATAAATGAAAGACAAATTCGTGTCATATACAGCTCTTAAATTCTGTTTCTCCTAGGATAACTAAAACAATGAGTTTCTTAGGGTCGGAAATGACTGCTACAATATTATTATTATTATTATCATTATTATTATTATTATTATTATTATTATTATTATTATTATTATTATTATTATTATTATTATTATTATTATTATTATTATTATTATTATTATTATTATTATTATTATTATTATTATTATTATTATTATTATTATTATTATTATTATTATTTTCATTATATCTTTTATTTATTCCCGGTTTCAAACTTAATTGTTCACCGGGGATTTACACCTACATTTTTCAGAACATAATTTCTTTTTAGAAAGAAAACTGTTAAATATGTGCAAAGAACTCGGCTCTCAGAAAGTTTGACTATTTAGTTACAATATTTATAGTTCCAAACGTTTGATTTTTTTAAATGCAGACACAAGCTACTAAGGCAATTAGATTTTAGAAAATTTTCGACATTATTAGACTTTTAACTGCGGAAGTCGGATCCGAATTAAATTCAATAGTTCGCTTTGCTATTCACGAATAACTTTCCTTTTCCGTGAGGGCGTGAGAGTCGACTCAAACAGAAAACGAAAAATGTGTACGAGAATTGTAGCGAGCGCATATAAACTGGATGTGCTGTTTGAAATTTCAATGCACCGCATCTTCTTCTGCGTGCGGCTCGTGATTGCAACATCTACATTTCCAAAATTGGATTGAGCGTAAAAGCACATAAAGGAAATGATTGAGATACTTCTAGAAGTTTACATGAAATTGTCCTTTTAACTGTAGATATAAATTTGGGCCTCAGTTACTTTTATAGCAAGTTTTGTGGTAAACAACGACATTAAGTTAAAGATTTCAAAATATACTGACACAAGCTTCTACTTGATGAAAGATACGCTTTAACCGAGTTTTAAATTTTACAATGTAAAGTGACAGTTTCAACGTGTGTAAAAGTCGCGAACTTCTGGTAGCTATGACCAAAATAATGTAATAGTTAATATGCTGTTTCTGGAAATAAGATAATTCTATGCATAACAGGAATGATTCAGCAGATTATCAGCACAACCCTATATCATATAAGTAACCGTACTATATCCGATTTTTTTTTGGAATATATTCCAGGGTAATAGAAACACCATACTATTCATATATAGAAGAGAACTTGATATGTATGGAAAGCTTGAGACCACATTACTCAAGAAAGACATTATTACATAACTTGGGGAATTAAAACTTTTTTTCTAAATAAAACAAAATAAACATTCGAATCTGTTACGGGCAACCATGCTGCATTCCACGCTTGGAAACATATTTTTTTGAAGAACCGGAATTTTTCATTCAGTTTTTGCATTCAAAGCTTTGTTGTACGGTACCTGAAAATAAGATGTTTCTGGATGATTTTTGCCTTGCAAATTCCGACTCCAAATTTTTCACTCAAGGTTTTTATTCGATTGGTGGTTCAACGTATAACGAACTTAACGAGCCAGGTTTTGTATGTTTCATTCCTGACTTGAAAGAATTCTTAGTGTCCGTAGTATTGCAGCACTGGCCATGCAAAAATCCCGTAGACTTACAAGTCGACTGCAAAGCTAACGCTAACGAGTATCGAATACGGAATCTTTGATTTGAACATATCTTTCGCTACGAACATTTATTTACCGTTAACATATAAATCTAAAATCTGATTCAATTGGCTTTTACACTCTTATATAAGGAACGATTGCGCCTTTACTATCCTGAAGGAAGAGATAAAGAGGATGAAAATAATGCTCCACGCACATCAGTACGCGCATACACTATGAATGTTACAGCCCACAAACCGACCGCAAACTGCCTGAAAGGAGCACGCCGAACTGACTCAGCTATTAAAAAACATTGCTCTTTAATTAATCGATCTATCAATTCATAGAAGATCGACCAAAATATAAAAATTAACTTTCATTAAAACCAAAGTCCGTTCTTCAATCCGTTTCGTATTAGGAGTTTCGTATATTATTAATTATCAATTATATTGTTATCAATGCCCTACCAACGGTGATTGCTATGCGCAATGATCAACCGCTGCGCAAAGCAATCACCAAAGGCAAAACTAAAACCCACATGCTTGCCTCGAATCTTCATAGCAAACCAAGAGCAACAAATTTGAACCGCACCGGTTACTGTCGCAGACCTGGTCAAGGGAGAGTAATATTTTGCTCTCGACAGAAACAACGCAGTGACTGATACCCGAAGCTTACTGTCGCAACAGCGAGAACTTCATGCTTCTTCGGCTGTCGTGGACCATGACAAAATGTCTTACGATGGAATGAACTGTCGAACGAAGTGAATGACGGCAACGTTGGCTGTACAGAACTATTTGTCTAAGGGCTGTCGTGATGAAACCTATCACAAGGCTGTCATGGAAAGAGTAGCATGACATCCTCAATAATAATGTCGCGCGGCGGTACATTTGGGAAGCCTGGTTCAGATGCTAAGCACGCGAAACAAAATACTTTCAAGACGTTTTTAAAACGAGGAGGAGGAACTCCTCAGAATTTTGAAAATTTCTTGACTTTAGAAACCAAGTACAAGAGCATACTTCGGGCCACGAAATGTAGCTATTGGAGACATTTTGTCGAAGGTTTGTCAAGAGAAACCTCATTGAGCACTCTTTGGAATACGGCCAGACGAATGAGGAATCGTAACGTAGGAAATGAGAGTGAGGAATACTCGAACCGATGGATATTTGATTTTGCGAGGAAAGTTTGTCCAGATTCTGTTCCTACGCATAGCATTATAAGGGAATCTTTTCCAAATAATGGTTCCATTGATAGCCCCTTTTCAATGATGGATTTTTCCATAGCACTCATGTCTTGTAACAATAACGCTCCTGGGTTGGACAGAATTAAATTCAAATTGGTGAAGAATCTGCCCGACCTCGCAAAAAGACGTTGGAATTGGAATTGTTCAACAAATTTCTTGAGCAAAATATTGTTCCACCTGACTGGAGGCAAGTGAAAGTTATCGCCATTCAAAAGCCGGGGAAACCAGCTTCCAATCACAACTCATATAGACCCATTGCGATGTTGTTCTGTATCAGAAAATTGTTCGAAAAAATTATTCTACGACGTCTCGACACTTGGGTCGAGACGAACGGTTTGTTGTCAGATACTCAGTTTGGCTTCCGTAGAAATAAAGGGACGAATGATTGCCTTGCATTACTTTCGTCTGACATCCAAATTGCCTTCGCTCAAAAGCAACAAATGGCATCTGTATTTTTAGACATTAAAGGAGCATTTGATTCAGTTTCCATTGATGTTCTTTCAGACAAGCTCCACCAACATGGACTTCCACCGGTTATAAATAATTATTTGCACAACCTTTTGTCAGAGAAACGCATGCATTTTTCACATGACGATTTGGCAACATTCAGAATTAGCTACATGGGTCTACCGCAAGGCTCATGCCTCAGTCCGCTCCTTTATAATTTTTACGTGAATGACATTGACAGCTGTCTAGTAACCCCATGTACACTAAGACAATTGGCAGATGATGGCGTAGTTTCAGTTACTGGACCCAAAGCTATTGATCTGCAAAAACCATTGCAAGATACCTTAGATAACTTGTCCGTTTGGGCTGTTCATCTGGGTATCGAATTCTCTGCGGAGAAAACAGAGCTGGTCGTCTATTCAAGAAAGCATGATCCCGCGCAGCTTCAGCTTCATATGATGGGAAGAATGATCCAACAGGTTTTGACTTTCAAATACCTTGGGGTGTGGTTTGATTCCAAATGCACATGGGGAGGACACATTAGGTTTCTGATAACAAAATGCCAACAAAGAGTAAATTTTCTTCGAACAATAACAGGATCTTGGTGGGGTGCTCACCCGGAAGATCTAATAAAATTGTATCAGACAACGATACTTTCAGTGATGGAATATGGATGCGTTTGCTTTCGTTCCGCTGCAAACTCTCATATTATCAAACTGGAGCGAATTCAGTATCGTTGTTTGCGAATTGCTTTAGGGTGCATGCATTCGACACATACAATGAGTCTTGAAGTTCTGGCGGGAGTTCTTCCATTGAAAGATCGTTTTTGGGAGCTTTCATCGCGACTGCTAATAAGATGTGAGGTACTGAATCCCCTGGTTATTAATAACTTCGAAAGGCTAGTTGAGCTTCAATCTCAAACAAGATTCATGACAGTATATTTTAACCATATGTCACAGGAAATCAACCCTTCAAGATATATTCCTATCCGTGTCAGCCTCCTAAATGTCCCTGACTCAACTTTATTTTTCGACAAATCCATGCAGCGCGAAGTGCGTGGAATCCCGGAACACCTACGCTCGATGGAAATCCCAAAAATATTTACAAGTAAGTTCAGGCATATTGACTCTGAGGAAATATTTTACACGGACGGATCACGAATTGAAGAGGCTACTGGGTTTGGTATATTCAACAATAATGTTTCGGTCTCATTTAGGCTTCAAGAACCTGCATCTGTTTATATAGCAGAGTTAGCAGCAGTTCATTATAGCTTGAGTGTAATCGTCACATTATCTCCAAACCATTATTTTCTTTTCACAGATAGTCTAAGTGCAATTGAAGCTATTCGCTCAAACGCCGCTTGCAGAAATTAACCTTTTTTCTTGGCCAAAATAAAACAGTGCCTGAACGTCATATTGAATAATAATTATCAAATCACAATAGTTTGGGTTCCGGCTCATTGCTCCATTCCAGGCAATGAAAGAGCCGATATTTTAGCCAAACGTGGTGCTATTGAGGGTGAAATTTATGAGAGACCGATTGCTTTCAACAAATTCTATAGCGCGTCTCGCCAAAGAACACTTGCCAGCTGTCAAGCTTCTTGAGATAAAGATGATCTGGGTCGGTGGATGCACTCAATTATTCCTAAAATATCGACAAAGGCATGGTTCAGGGGACTGGATGTGAGTAGAGATTTCATTCGTGTGATGTCCAGACTCATGTCCAATCACTACACGTTAGATGCACATCTCCTTCGAATTGGACTTTCCGAGACTAATCATTGTGCTTGCGGCGAAGGTTACCGCGATATTGACCATGTTGTTTGGACATGCGTGGAGTTTCGTGATGTCAGATCTCAACTAATAAATTCCTTGCGTACCCAAGGTAGACTATCCAATGTCCCAGTTCGCGACATTCTTGCTTGTCGTGACCTTCCATACATGAAACTTCTTTATCATTTCATTAAATCCATTGGAGTTCCAATTTAAATTTTATTTTATGTTAGACTGTTTTCTCTTCCATGAGTTCAACCAATAGCCAACTATAGGATATTGAATATAAGTGGTGAACTGATACAAACAATCCTGAATTAGTTATATGATCATGTACAAAATAAATGTATTTTATTTAATGTAATTTAAAATAGCAACTCGCTTGATAAAAACAGTGTTTAGATTAACTAATGAGTAGCAACATACTAATATGATATTCGAAATGTATTAGGTTTAAAATACTATGTATTGTGGATGCCACGGCGAAGAAAAACTTATGTATATTGCCTATGAAATAAACGTATTTATAAAAAAAAAAATCATGAGTAGTGTCAAAGCAACACAATTCATTAAAAAGCTAAACATGATAGTCAAGTTGGAACTGCTTGCAAATTGTGTTGATGTTTTATACATGTGTCATAATACATACGTATTTAAAACTTAAAACCGGTATCTAAAAATGCCGTAAACTCTTAGTGGAAAGTGTTTTTGACTTTAATACGTCTTACTTTACTATGGGGCGCCTTTTAAAATTTATCCTCTGAGAGAATGATAAGTTTTTGATCATAAATATCTGAAATTTTTCTACATGCCATCGAGCATATGATTTTAATATTAGCAGTGTGAGATAATTATAAATAACCAAGAATTAAGATATCTCAAACTTTTGGAATCGAGGAAGAAAATTCATCACGCTTGATTGTATTTCTTGCATTCAGGCGACGGTTTTTGATGTGGACAGAGATGTCTCAATCATGTTGTTCAACTTGTCGTGTATAAGATAAAAATCATGGTCAAACTAATAACATTTCTTGTACGTTAGATGGAAAAGGACTAGTGGTTTACTCAATTCGTCGCTTGCAGGAAAAATGGTATTGTTATTCACATTGGACAGCTGATCTTTGTTATCATTCCGTAACTAATAGCCGCCCCATCCACGTTAAGTGACTGAAAGCTGTATCCGGCAATTTTCAATTATTTCTTAACAAAAAAACGCACTTGTATCTATTCAATAGCAATGGTGACTTATACACTGAGGTCTCTTTTTACACGAGGGATACGTACCGCATACACAAAAACCGCGCAAAAAAACGCGTAACTTCGGAAATCCGCGTAAAAAAGTGTAACTTCGGAAACCGCATTAAAAAAAACGCGTTAAAAGATCCCAGTGTAATACGTATGTAATACGTGTATACGTCGAACCCCGTGAGTTTGCTATCATTTTTACGTTTGCAACTCATTTCCTTCCTCCATTCTAAGAATATGGACCATCCTGCGAATTATTTGAACTTTTTAGTTAAAATTTGACTGTCGAGCAGTAATTTTTTATCGAGTAGTTAAATTTATCTAAAACGTCCATTTCAAATACGCAATACGTTTGCAATTCCATTTCAAAGTTTCTAATACCTAGTGTTTAAGATCAATATTTTAATTTAGCTAATATCAGTAGAAATATTATATTATATATTATTTTTACTAAAATCAACTGCCGACATAAGTTCAAATAAGAAGATTGTTGATATCAATAACGACTTTAGTTACATTCAACATTTTTAATTAGTTGTAATCACTAAAACTAATGCCAAAATCAACAAAGATTATTGAATTTAGGAACATCTTCTGTTGAATTCAAGCATTCATATTTGTTGAAAACAATATTTTATGTTGCTAAAAAATAAGTTGAAGGAATATGGAGTATGTCTTAGTTAAGAAATGACTGCACATTGAATTGATGAATTTAACTAAAAAAATTGCCATTTCTACTATGGTTCTAGCATTTTTTAAAGAATAAGAGTGAACAAATCCAAATAAGAAATATTAAGCGATTTTTAGTTGTCCTAAATAATAACTAACTAAAATCAGTAAAACAGCTATTTTTTTGCCAAAATACTGATTTCGGTCTCTGCGTTTGTATATGTGTATGTAACAAAACTGCGCATTGGAGATAATTAGGCGATTAGAAAAGTGAAGTTAAGTGAAAAGTCTCATATGTAGTCCCAGGCTGTTAATTACAATGCCTAGTAACTACATAGATATGACAACTTTACATCTTAAAAGATGCACATAAAAGGGGCGAATAAATTCCCGCAAACTTATATACAAGCACGTGTAAAATTATGGGATGGATAATAAAACCAACAAAACTATGTTGACCAAGATTTGAACGGAGAATCATTACATCTCATGGTACGCCTGTTAATCCACTGAGTCACAGAAGCACACACCTGCTTGACAGATGACATATAAGTTCTCACAGTTAACCCTAAATATATTAAATGAGTTGTGTATAACCGAAAAAAACTACTTATTGTAGGAGCAGACAAGAAAATACAAACAACGTATATTGTGCTTTTGTTTCATGCTCTAAATTACATGTTACTGCTTATCGTATATCAAATAAAAACCGTTACCATTCCCAGCCCTCCCTCTAATTTTCATTCATCGCTTGTCACGACGCATCGTGAGGTACCTAAAATGTAAGTAAAACACCAGAAGCTGCGCACTGAAGGCACTCATCCATAACACCCCAAGTGCCACCTCAGTTGATGCGAGCTTTCGTGTGCGCTTTGCTTTTTCCTAGCGGAAAATTCTGCGGCGGAAACCAACGTTCCTGGGTTGCTGCTGTTTTGTGGTGACGGAAACGCAAAACACATATGGAAATTTATATGATGTTGCATCCGGCTGGCAGCTTCATCGGAGTTACTGTAAGCGTCAGAAATTGCTTGCCACTTTGTCGTACGTTATATTTAGCGTGGAAATTGAAGTTTGAAATATTAAAACATTCTGGTGCACACCCACCGAACACGGCTGCACGACAGGCGTCAGCTAACAGGTACTAGCAGTATAATAACAGTTGCAGTATAAGCAGGGCACAAACACGACAGTCAAGGATAAGAAGACGACTTTTCAGTGCCTGAAAGCACAGTGCTTTTTAAGGCTGGGAACCGAATGCAGGGCACGTGTCGGTAATAATGCGCGGAGTTAATTTCCGTCTTTTCTTTTTAGTAACGATATTTCTTGCGGTAGCAGATGGCAAAGTTTATTATCTTCAAGGTGCACTCGAAATGTTGGAGACTATGGGTATGCATATTAGTATGCTCGTAGATGAAGTAATGTATTGTCTTAACCCTCTATCTCGCAAGTTGCAATTCACAGGTTGTTTCTCACGTAAGTAATCGCTACGTCAGAATGAAACGACAGGTTTGGTGAAGCAGCAAAATGCTAGTATTGAATTACCCGATGACATGCTAATGAGTTTAGATAGTTCGACCATTTTAGTTTATGTTGAACTTTTACGAGGCAGCTTGGCGAGCTAGAGGGTTAATAATTGTTAGCAAAATACGATTGTTTCAAAATTTTTAATATTGAGCAACATAATTCAAATCATGAAATTTTTCATTATTTTTACGTTTCGTCTTTGACTCATCAATGCAGAGCAGTTCAAATTGAACTGCTTAGTGCTAAACTAGGCAGTTCAGTTTGAACCGCTAAGCAGACGTAAAGTTTCTGCTGCTTACAGAACACTTTTTGTTTTGCAACGGAGTGCAATGTCTTTTCTGACGTGCCGAACGAAAACGTGTTTTCGACTATTTCTGGCCGATGCAGGTTTGGTCATTTAGGGGTTAGCCAAATTTTGTGCTAGGGCACATGACCATTTTCATTATTTTTACGTTCCGTCTTTGACTCATCAGTGCAGAGCAATTCAAATTGAACTGTTTAGTGCTAAACTCGGCAGTTCAATTTGAACCGCTAAGCAGACGTAAAGTTTCTGCTACTTACAGAACACTTTTTGTTTTGCAACAGAGTGCAATGTCTTTTCTGACGTGCCGAACGAAAACGTGTTTTCGACTATTTCTGGCAGATGCAGGTTTGGTCATTTAGGGGTAGGCCAAATTTTGTGCTAGGGCTGCTTTGAACTGCTCTGCACTGATGAGTCAAAGACGAAACGTAAAAATAATGAAAACGGTTATGTGCCCTAGCACAAAATTTGGCTAACCCCTAAATGATGAAATTTTTTATTCGCCTCTGGAAAAGTTCTGGAATTAAGAACAAGAAAATCCATGGAAATCCATACAAAAATGGGAGAAGTTCTCGTTGCATTGCCTAAGATTTCAAGTCAAATGTTGTCAGTGTATTCGCAATAACAATATGTTACTAAACTAGAATAACTACGTGGTAAACCAGAGAGCTAAAACATTCAGGACAAGATTAAAATGCTTGTTTACATTCAAAAGTATCTGCTGCTGTCGCAAAATGAACTGCATCCTCAGTGACAAGTAATACCAGGTGTGCCAGTTAATAAGGAGAGATATTTTGAATGGAATTACACGTTGACTATTAGAAATAGGTTCAAGAAACTTTATTCAAAACGTGAAAGGAACTATTCATAATTTGGAACTATCCGCTTGTAGAGCCATTTTACACATCTTCATAACTAGTGAAGTGCTGCTCAGAAAGTGCGTGAGAAATCCATGAAAACAATTGCTAGTCGGGAGGGGCCAAGTCTACGGACTATGGCGTGTAGAACAAAAGTTCCCATCTGAGTTCAGAAATGAGTTCTTTGTTGCTTTCGCTGTGTTTGCGTTGTCGAGCTGCAAAATGACTTTCTCATGTCTTGTGGAGCATTCTGGTTGTTTTTGGAGCAATACTTTATTCAATTTCATCATTGGCTGTCAGTAGCTATTAGTTTAAGAAGCTACACAAATACACAGCATCAGATTCTTTCCGAAGCGATTAGGTTTTGCAGTTGGTGTCGATGATTGACCTAGAAACCCATGATTTTCATCCCCTGAGATTCTCAAAACAATCCATTTCTCATCTTCCGATGTAATCCGGCCTGAAAACCTTTTGTTTTATCACTAATTTGTCACTTGAGCGTTTAGTAGAATAATTTCACTAGCATGATGCTTTAACACCATTAAATTTTACTATATACACGTCACTATACACGTGCATAATAAACTTTAAATCACAGATACGTATTTCGAATACACAAATCATCAGTGTATCAGGTTTTAAGTTTGTTTCATGCCAAGAAACCAAAACTTTCATCACCGTTTTTTTGCTTTTTTTGTTGTCTATCGTTCAACTCATGATGAACTCATATTCCTACCTTCTGAATCTTGCCCATGACGTTTAGATGATCCGAAATGACTGCTAACTTTATTAATTTTACTATTTTAGTAACTTTATTCATATATTTGACTAGCGTTAGTGTTAATGTTTTAAATAAAGATAATAATAAGATAAAAAAACTTATTTTCAAAATAACGTAATGAAACAACACCCGCATATGCTCTTTCACTTCACTAAATGTATATGACTAGAAGTTTACAAAGCAGTAATGGATTTTTGAAATGGATAGTACTGCAAAAAACCTTTCTTAATCCACCTAGTCGTGTGATAATGTCTTTCTCTTTTTTCAAAACAGTATTATGACAATATTTTTTACCATTTTATTAAACAATTTCTGACACTAATCTGAGCTCATTTTTGACACCAATTAATAATAGTATAATTGAATCCACTATTTCACAAAAGCATGCTTTATTGTTTATGTTACATACTCAGCATTATTTCTCAAACCAAGCGCTCGACCTTTGCGTTGCCTTTTTGTATGAGAAGAGTACAAAAAAATTTCTTAATCCACTTTGTGAATTTTCAAAGATCTTGATAAATCACCATAGAAGGGGGGAATAACCGAAATCGAACAAAAATGTTTGATGCCAAAAGTAATACTCAGGAACTTTGTATGGGACCATAAGACCTTTCATTTGAATCTAAGTTTGTGAAAATCGGTTCAGTCATCCCGAGTGACAATATTTGTCACGCATGGTATATGACCATCGGCTCTCCGGGTCTTGGTTCAAAACTGTAAAAACCATAATAACTTGGTGACTTGGTGACCAAGTCGGTTTTCACAGCGATTGTACGACAGGCAAAAACGACGCAACAGTTTCGACGGTAAACCATTAAATCCTTTTTTGCAGATATCTCTTGAGAAAATCCCGCTTTATTACATGGACCTGGTGAATAACGATTTCAGGTACAATAATTTTTTATCTGAGCCAGCTGGAATTGCTTTATCGATTTCTAGTGACCAAGTCTCGTGGTCAAGTTAATTAAAAATGGATGTGTGGATTTAATATGAATAGCATAAAATTCAGTTCAAATAAACTGATGAGCAAAACGACTTACTACCGTAAGTAATTCCGTTTTCACCATTTTTAAAACATCGGAGAGTTTAAAAATCGCCAGCCATCCGGTGAAAGTTCTGTTAAGATGTTAGCGTTAATTAGGATCACATGAGTAAGGGTAAAGATTAGGCCACACAGAATGTTCAAGGTTTACTAGAACACTCCATCTCTAAAGTCAATTTGCAGAACTGTTTTACAATTTGGTGAAAGCTTATCAACTGTTTCTGGGGTTTTTCCTATATAAAATGTTTTTTTACCTTTTTTATATATATATAAAAAATAGGTATAGAATTCGCTCAAACTTTCGAAAAATTTTCCGAGGCCCGGAGGGCCGAATGACATATACCAATCGATTCAGCTCGACGAACTGAGCAAATGTCTGTGTGTATGTTTTTTTTTTTTTTTACAAGGTGAAACGCATTTACGCACGGAGTGTGGGACTCTCCACAGGACTACCCAACTGTTAATTGGAACTACCCACTAAAACACCTTGGATCTCCAACCCTACCTCCCCGGCACCACCGCTAGGTATTACTTCGGGGTGGAAGGCTATTGGTGCTCACAGCACCCTCCCCAGTTTTATGCAGAATGGGGATCAGCATCCTGCTCTCGAGGGATCGACCAGTTGGATGACGAGGTCGGTCCAGTGATGCCGGCTGGAGGGTAACTTCCGGTTCACTGGCGCCTCGACGACCCAAAACTGATGCTACGTCGCGGAACTACTCGACTAGTCTCCGCCAAAAGATCTAGTCTACACCGACGGAGGGTTCCCCGACGAGGGAAGTCCTCCCGAACCGACGCTTACGGTACGCGTCTACGACCCGACCGAAAGGATGCCTAAGTCGATCCAATGATTCCGGTTGAAGCGTGGCTTCCGGTTCACTGGCGCTCAGACGATCCTATCGGTATCACGCGACGAACTACTCATCTAGTCCCCGACAAAGGATCTAGACTACTCCGACGGAGATTTCCCAGGCGAAGGAGAATCTCCCGACACCGAGTCTCTTACGCCACACGGGACACCCGATGGAGTGCCGAGGTCGGTCCCGCGATTCCGGTTGGAGCATGGCTTCCGGTTCGCTGGCGCCTCGACGACTCGAATCGGTGTTGTGGCGGCTACTCGACTAGCCCCCGCCGAAGGATCTAGCCTACACCGACGGAGAGTTCCCCGACGAAGGAGGCCCTCCCGAAACCGACGCTTTCGATTCCCGTCAACGCCCGACCGAGAGGATGCCTGGGTCGGTCCAGTGATTCCGGTTGGAGGATAGCTTCCGGTTCACTGGCGGCCTGACGATCCCAGCGGTATTACACCACGATTTACTCGTCTAGTCCCCGACGAAGGATCTAGACTACTCCGACGGAGATTTCCCCGGCGAAGGAGAATCTCCCGACACCGAGTCTCTTACACCACACGGGACACCCGATGGAGTGCCGAGGTCGGTCCCGCGATTCCGGTTGGAGCATGGCTTCCGGTTCGCTGGCGCCTCGACGACTCGAATCGGTGTTGTGGCGGCTACTCGACTAGCCCCCGCCGAAGGATCTAGCCTACACCGACGGAGAGTTCCCCGACGAAGGAGGCCCTCCCGAAACCGACGCTTTCGATTCCCGTCAACGCCCGACCGAGAGGATGCCTGGGTCGGTCCAGTGATTCCGGTTGGAGGATAGCTTCCGGTTCACTGGCGGCCTGACGATCTTAGCGGTATTACACCACGATTTACTCGTCTAGTCCCCGACGAAGGATCTACACTACTCCGACGGAGATTTCCCCGGCGAAGGAGAATCTCCCGACACCGAGTCTCTTACACCACACGGGACACCCGATGGAGTGCCGAGGTCGGTCCCGCGATTCCGGTTGGAGCATGGCTTCCGGTTCGCTGGCGCCTCGACGACTCGAATCGGTGTTGTGGCGGCTACTCGACTAGCCCCCGCCGAAGGATCTAGCCTACACCGACGGAGAGTTCCCCGACGAAGGAGGCCCTCCCGAAACCGACGCTTTCGATTCCCGTCAACGCCCGACCGAGAGGATGCCTGGGTCGGTCCAGTGATTCCGGTTGGAGGATAGCTTCCGGTTCACTGGCGGCCTGACGATCCTAGCGGTATTACACCACGATTTACTCGTCTAGTCCCCGACGAAGGATCTAGACTACTCCGACGGAGATTTCCCCGGCGAAGGAGAATCTCCCGACACCGAGTCTCTTACACCACACGGGACACCCGATGGAGTGCCGAGGTCGGTCCCGCGATTCCGGTTGGAGCATGGCTTCCGGTTCGCTGGCGCCTCGACGACTCGAATCGGTGTTGTGGCGGCTACTCGACTAGCCCCCGCCGAAGGATCTAGCCTACACCGACGGAGAGTTCCCCGACGAAGGAGGCCCTCCCGAAACCGACGCTTTCGATACCCGTCAACGCCCGACCGAGAGGATGCCTGGGTCGATCCAGTGATTCCGGTTGGAGGATAGCTTCCGGTTCACTGGCGCCCCGACGATCCTAGCAGTTTTACGTACTACTCGTCTAGTCCCCGACGATGGATCTAGACTACTCCGACGAAGAGCTTCCCGACGAAGAAGGTTCTCCCGGACCGACGTTTATTCGCTGATCCCTCTTGAGCCTACTACGGTACGCGTTGATCCGCACTCCATTTCCGCTGCAATATGCCCGCAATTTGGGATGCCGCGGTCGACACTGCGTTCCAGTTCTCTACGCAGTGGCACATTCTCTGGATCAGGTTTTCCAGTGTGGTGTCCCTGCCGCATGCCTCCAGTAGGTCACTCCTTTGAGCCGCGAAACGGGAACATGCGAACAAGACGTGTTCAGCCGTCTCGATCTCGTCTGGGCAGCCAGGACATACAGGGGATGTCGCGTGGCCGAACCTGTGGAGGTACCATCTGAAGCACCCGTGGCCTGTGAGGAATTGCGTCAGGCCGAAGTTCACTTCTCCGTGAGGTCTATCTAACCAGCTCGAGACCCTAGGTATGAGCCGATGTGTCCACCTGCCCTTGGTTGAGCTGTCCCACTCTTGTTGCCATCTGCGTAGAGAAGCGGCTTTGGAGGCCCTACGGGCGTTCCTGTCTCCTCGCATGCTGTAGCGCTCCGCGTCTTCCTTCACTATCAGACCGATAGGCATCATGCTTGCAACCACGCAGGCCGCATCCCTCGATACAGTGCGGTATGCACTGATTACGCGAAGACACATCAGTCTATGCGTACTCTCCAGCATCTGTGCGTTGCGTTCCACATTTAGTGCCGACGCCCATACCGGGCTGCCGTACCTGAGGATCGAAACTGCCACTCCTGCCAGTAACCTTCGTTTACTGGAGCGCACAGGCGAGCTGTTGGCCATCAAACGGGAGAGCGCCGCGATCGCTGTTGATGCGCGCTTGCAGGCGTATTCAACGTGCTTGCTGAAACTGAGTTTGTCGTCAAGCATCACACCCAATTGCTTCAGTGATCTCTTGGAGGGGATCACGCAATCTCCGGCATGTACCAGCGCCTCCTATTCCGATTTGCGGTTGTTTACCACCATCACCTCTGTTTTGTGGTGCGCGAGTTGCAGTTTCCTGCTACGCAGCCAGTCCTCCACCAAGCAAATTGAGTGTGATGCACTCAGTTCGACCTCTTCGATGGATTCGCCGTAGACTGTCAGCGTGACGTCGTCCGCGAACCCGACTATCTTGACACCCGGAGGGAGCCTCAACCTCAGTACTCCATCGTACATTATATTCCACAGGATCGGGCCCAAGATAGATCCCTGTGGTACTCCAGCCGTGATTGGAGTGCTACGTGTGCCTTCGTCGGTCTCGTAGAGCAATACTCAGTTCTGGAAGTAGCTTTCCAGAATCTTGTACAGCCCTTCCGGTACTCCTAGTCGAAGTAGGGAATCAGCAATGTCTGCCCAGCAAGCACTATTGAACGCGTTCTTGACGTCTAGCGTTACTACCGCACAGTAGCGGATCCCTCGTCGTTTGCGCTGTATAGCTACCTCCGCCGTGGTTACCACCGATGTTATGGCGTCCACCGTCGACAGTGGACAGTGTGACCCACAGTGTCTATCAGACAGATTGGTCTATACGCCGAAGGATCCCCTGGGGGTTTCCCAGGTTTCGGTAATAGTACCAACCTTTGTCTTTTCCAAATGTCTGGGAACATACGCTCGTCCAGACATCTCTGTATGACCTCCCTGAACATGTCCGGTTTTGTCATTATAGCCGCCTTTAGAGCCACGTTCGGGATACCGTCTGGCCCCGGGGCTTTCTTTGTATCGAGCGATCTTGCCGCAGTGAGCAACTCCTCGTTCGTCACCTTTACGACTTCATTCGCTGGTAGCGGAGCTGGCTGCCAGGGGGACGTGTCGTGGTGGGGAAAGAGAACCGTTATGATTTCCTTCAACCTCGCCGGACTACGTTCAGGGGGTGCTAGCGCCCCTTTCGTTTTGGCCATCACCATCCTGTAGGCATCGCCCCATGGGTTGGAGTTGGCTCCCTCGCATAGCTTGTCGAAACAGGCTCTTTTGCTTGCGCTGATGGCCTTGTTTAGTGCTAGCTTCGCCGCTTTGAACGCCGTGTTCCTCTCCATCCTCATCTCCGCTGATCGAGCTCTTTGCATCCTTCTTCTAGCCCTGAGGCAGGATGCGCGAAGGCGTGCAATTTGTTCGTTCCACCAGTAGACCGGTGGTCTATTGGTCCTCGGTTGAGCCTTTCTAGGCATGGTCGCGTCACACGCCCGTGACAAGATAGCGACCAACTCGTCCCCTCTCAGGTTCGCGTTGTGCTCCTCTAATTCGAGGGCAGCGCAAAACGTTTCGCGGTCGAAGTTAGCCACCTTCCACGCTAGAGTTTTGGGAGTATTTCTCCTCCTTGTGCTTCTCGCCAATTGGCCGATCGTGTAGCGAATGGCTAGATGGTCGCTATGGGTGTAGCCATCATCAACTCTCCAATTAAGATCTCCAGCTAGGCCGGGACTACAGAAAGTCAGGTCGATAAACGACTCGACTCCATTCCGCTGGAAGGTACTTTTCAGTCCATCATTCGCTAACACGACGTCCAACTTGGCGAGGGCCTCCAGTAACGTCTGTCCTCTCCTATTGGTGAAGCGGCTGCCCCAAGCCGTTGCCCAGGCGTTGAAGTCTCCGGCTATCACCACCGGCTTCCGACCCACCAGGTCTGCGGTCAACATGTCGACCATCCGAGTGAACTGGTCTATTGACCATCTCGGTGGTGCGTAGCAGCTACAATAGTAAACTCCGTTTACCTTAGCTATGGCTACTCCCTCCGCTTGTGTTTTCACCACCTCTTGCACTGGGTATCGACCAGTCGTCAAGATCGCCACCGTCTTGGCTTCGTCAGACACCCAGTTCACGTTATCTACCGGTGTGTGATAGGGATCCGAAAGAATCGCGACATCAATGCCCCATTCCGTCACTGACTGGTGCAGCAATTGCTGGCCAGCTGCACAGTGATTTAGGTTCAGCTGTACTACTTGCATGCTGTTTTACTCCCTCCACTTGTTGAGCAAGTAGGTCCGCCCATGACGTGGTTTGTGGCCTTCTTCTTGCTCGCGCATAGCATGCAACGTGGCGTTCTTTCGCATGCATACGCCTTGTGCCCCTCGCCGCCGCAACGCTTGCAGAGGTTGCTCCGGTCTGGGCCTTTGCAATTCCACGACTTGTGGCCAGGTTCGAAACACCTGAAGCACATGTCGACCACCGGCGGTTGGTAAGCGGTCACTGGGCATACCGACCATCCGACCTTTAGCCTGCCCACTTTGAGGACCTTATTGGCATCCGTGGCCGATAGCTTAAATGTAGCTATCTGGGTGCCCTGTGGTCCTTTCCTCATGCGGATGGATTCCCGTGAGACATCCACACCTCCTTGCTCCTTGATGGCCATGGCAAGTTCTTCTGCGGTGGCGATTTCGTCCAACCGTTTGCACTGGAGTGCAACCTCGTTACGCAGGGCTCTAACTTCGGCCGTATCGCCCAGGACTTGTTGGGCAAGCGCAACAAGCTCCGTTCCGCCCTGAGCTCCCTTTTTAAGCTCGAGCAGCATCTCTCCCGTCTTCTCCCGAGAGGACAGACGTTACTTTTGGCCTTGGGAGTCAGGCGTTTACTGCCTGGAGAATCCCTGGCGTGTTTCCGGCGCTGTTTATTCCGCTCAATCGTGAGCCGGAGCGCATAGTCGACCGCCTCCTGTTTTTTGTCGGTATCGAAGGTGAAGGGCTCTGTTTGAGAACACTTCTCCGACTTTCCGCCACCCTCTAGCCGCACTATCAACGCCTCTTGGTCCCTTTTAGCTACGTTCACGGCCTTACGTAGCTTCAGCAAGTTCGCCTTCAGCTCCTTGCTGATGTTGGATTTCTCCTGCGCGAATTCAATAATCGCGTCGAGTTGTTCTATAGGGTGATTTTTTAAGAGCTTGAGAACTTTTTTAAACAATAAAACGCATAAAATTTGCAAAATCTCATCGGTTCTTTATTTTAAACGTTAGATTGGTACATGACATTTACTTTTTGAAGATAATTTCATTTAAATGTTGACCGCGGCTGCGTCTTACGTGGTCCATTCGGAAAGTCCAATTTTGGGCAACTTTTTCGAGCATTTCGGCCGGAATAGCCCGAATTTCTTCGGAAATGTTGTCTTCCAAAGCTGGAATAGTTACTGGCTTATTTCTGTAGACTTTAGACTTGACGTAGCCCCACAAAAAATAGTCTAAAGGCGTCAAATCGCATGATCTTGGTGGCCAACTTACCGGTCCATTTCTTGAGATGAATTGTTCTCCGAAGTTTTCCCTCAAAATGGCCATAGAATCGCGAGCTGTGTGGCATGTAGCGCCATCTTGTTGAAACCACATGTCAACCAAGTTCAGTTCTTCCATTTTTGGCAACAAAAAGTTTGTTAGCATCGAACGATAGCGATCGCCATTCACTGTAACGTTGCGTCCAACAGCATCTTTGAAAAAATACGGTCCAATGATTCCACCAGCGTACAAACCACACCAAACAGTGCATTTTTCGGGATGCATGGGCAGTTCTTGAACGGCTTCTGGTTGCTCTTCACTCCAAATGCGGCAATTTTGCTTATTTACGTAGCCATTCAACCAGAAATGAGCCTCATCGCTGAACAAAATTTGTCGATAAAAAAGCGGATTTTCCGAATGGACCACCTAAGACGCAGCCGCGGTCAACATTTAAATGAAATTATCTTCAAAAAGTAAATGTCATGTACCAATCTAACGTTTGAAATAAAGAACCGATGAGATTTTGCAAATTTTATGCGTTTTATTGTTTAAAAAAGTTCTCAAGCTCTTAAAAAATCACCCTGTATGACCGCTGTCATACTCGGCTTGATTACTTCCTTCGCTTGCTCCTGGGACTCAGGCTGGTTCACTGGTTTGACGTGGACATTGCTGTCACTCGTCTCTTCAGCTACTGCTTCGCTCTCCTCTCTCGCACCCGTTCTGGATGGAGACCTCCTCAAACCCCCTCTTGCGAAAGGGTTTACCTCCTTACTCGACGCCGATGTTGTTGATGTAGAACTCATGTTTTATATGGGTCCCCCTTATGGCTACCGTAAAACCCAGCCGAAAGTAGTCGCTATCATGATCCCATGGTTACCTATGCGGTGCAGTGAGGCCATGCGAGGGTTGGCTTCACGCTCAGAGCCGGATCAGCGCAAATCAGGAAAAGGGCATCTGAACCTACTTCCACCCAGTCATCCCAACCAGGTGGCTGAAAGTGAGACGGCGTGCCATAAGGCCTGCCACGGTTTTATGGGACGGAAGGCAGCTGCGGCATTAGCCTACTCGCCATTTCAAGCCGGTTCCACCCTGCTTTACTGAAGGAGTAGAATACCGCAGCTGTCAGCCCTAGTTTCTCTATATATTCCGATCTACCGTATCGTATCCATGGATGGTGTGGTAGCCAGTATGCCATAGTTAGGACCTCACTGGCGTTAGTCCTAACGTGCCGAGTCGGCACTCCCGTTGGGCTTGTGCACTTTGAGCGGCACACGATCGCTTTGGTAGGACTTGTTTGCGGATACATGCAGCTTTTTGTAGAGGATTAGCAGAGCCCACTGCCAAACCCCACCGCATCCTAGGCAAGCCCTACAATTCGCAGTTGCCGGGGGAGGGGTCGTCAAGCCCTTAGACATAGTCCCTGCTGCCCCAGTGTGTATGTGTGTGTGTGTGTGTATGTGTGTGTGTATGTATGTGTGTTGTCAACTAAGAGGTCGAGATCTCAGAGATGGCTGGGCCAATTTTGATCAAACTAGTTGCAAATGAAAGGTCTCCCCGTCACCCAAAACGCTATTGAATGGTTTTGAGATCGGATGTTTACTTTTTGAGTTATTCAAAGTTTTATGTCAAAATTTTCAGTTTTTTGACAGTATCTGTCACAATTGACCTTGAAAACAGAATATGTTTTCAGACTTAGATTCCGCACGATAATACCTATCCAACAAGCCATAGATTGTTAAAATCCGTCCATTTTTAACGGAGATATCGAAACTTTTGTGTAAACGACTTTTCCCCCTATTCCGGCAGTAGGAGTTTTGAGCGCTGTATGACAAAGCAATGCTTGGGAGCAACGGAAAACACGTTTTTTTATTCTGTTATATACAATTGTTTCTAAGTACCAAAAAGACTGTGTACAGCATCCTTTTCCATGACATTTAGCCTCGGACCGATTTTAGCACGGCTCGTTTTTGGCAACATAATCGTTCGAATATGACATATATAAACCAGATGATGGCAGATTTTTTTTTAAATTATATTGTTTTAAACTACTTACAGCAATAAATGCTGGAAGAACATAACATCCATATACCATTCGAATCAGTTCGTCGAGATCAGCAAATGCGTGTGTGACAAATAATTTCACTCAATTTTCTCGGAAAATTTCTTTTCTACAAATTCAGATTCATACGAAAAGTCGTATGCTCCCAAACAAAGTTCCTGAATTATGTTTGGATCCGACCACTGGTTCCGGAACTACAGGATGATATGTGAAACGAAATCAAAATTGTGTAACTTTCCTGTTTTAACCTTAAGGTCATTCGCCTCTTCGGGCCAGAAAATTTTTCTGACCCTATGTGCGGGGTTGGGAATCGAACCCAGGTGGGCTGCGTGAAAGGGCATCGACTTACCCATCACGCTATACCCGTCCCCTAAATTGTGTAACTCATTCTTCTCATAGATGGCTGAACCGATCTAAGATTCAAATGAAATCTAAGAATCATCTAAGATTCAAATGAAAAGTTTCAAGATTCTATAAACATCTTGCTCTTCAGTCAGATCCAACTTCCGGTTTCGGGGATACAGGGTGATTGGTATAAAAATGTCTATTCCACATAAATTAATCAGGTTTATCGGGTTAGCAGATTTGGATAGTCGATAAAAAAAAATTAACTTTTTTCAGTTTTAGTGGTATTCAGTTATCGATTCGGAAGGCACCTAAAAATTTAGTTCGTGCTATGATTTCTCAAAGATGTCTTCACTGATTTCCAAATATTTTGAAACAATTGTAAACTATACAGCTACTCAGGTGAATTTATCTGACTTCAGCCATACCGATTTTAGAATTCCGGTTCCAGTATAAAATCGTTTCTCAAAGCTCAATCGTTTTCTCAAAAAAGCCTAATCAAATTTCAGTAACAAAAATTCAAATTAAAATAAACTTATATACAAAATTAATTAATTTACATAGATACAAAAATTGTTTAATTTTATCCAATTATGACTTCCGGTTCTCGAATTACATGATGATGAATTTTTAAAATTCAAACCAATATAGAAGATGACAATCCCGAAAAGCTTCAAAGTTGGACTCAAAACTGTTGTAATTTATTCGTCATATGGCCATACGAATCGGTTTGGGTTATGCTGGATCCTTAATATCGGCTCTGGAAGTACCTTAAATTACCGTAAACTCTAAAATGGAGCTTACATATCATGGCATGTTTAATCGATTATCACACTTCTAGATTCAAATTCGATCCGATTTGCAGTTTCGACATTACAGAATGATGAGTGATTAAAATCTCAAATTGCCGCTTAAAACGACGGTCATTAAAATAATGTCATGAAAACTTAAACACCGAAGAATAGTAATGCCAAATACACATGCGGATTGATAAAAAAAAGGTATCATCTCACTGCTAGGTGGATTAAAAACGTTTTTCCTATATAAAACGCCGATGGATGATCGATTTATTTGATTTCACTGCGCGTAATAAGTTTTTATCAATGTAAAGTCAATAATTGTAAAAACATGTCTAGTGCTTCAAAAAATTTCATAAAACTTTCAATGAATTTCCATCTTTATTATATGTAATAGAGTGATCAATTTTCTCGTATGATTATCATACTTTTAATTTGAACGTAATTGTTAAGTGTTATGTTCGCACGTGCAAAGGCACACAAAAAACTACTCTTTCGCGACTGCACGAGAAATCATGCTCATCCTCGTATGATTTTCTAGGTACTATAAAACGGTGTTAACTTGATACACGTGGAAAAAATTAACCAAAAACAATTAAATTAACGAGAACTCAGTTGTTTGCTTAGTATCCAAGGTAAACCATATTATCAGATCCTCACTATTTAGACTCGAAATGATTAATAGTTCCGACCCCCCTAACGACTGTCAATTCACATATTTGACAACCGTTAAGGTCGAAAGCGTGATTATTTTCAAAGTTAAGGTCTTATGATCTTTTGAGTTGCCATTGAATTTAATCCGGATCCAGCTTCTGGCTTCGGAATCAAATCATCATGAGTGTTATAAATTGTTTCGCCCTTCTTCTAGCTAGAAGAGCCTGCATTTGTATAGCAAAGTTAGCAGCAGTGAATTACAGCTTGAAAAATTACTCAATCAAACAGGATTGATACAAATGGGTATTCGAACAACGTAGTATTATCAAATCACCGTACCTTGGGTCCCTGTTCATTGGTCCATTCCAGTGAAAGAGAGCGGAAAATTTTGCTCTCGAGGGAAAAAATCTACGAAAGTCCGATTGCTTCCAATGAATGTACCGCCAAGAACACTTGTCAGCTGGCAAGTTTTTTGGAGTGAGAAAAATCTGAGTCGGTGGTTGCACTCAACTATTACTGAAATATCAACAAAGAAATGGTTCATGGAATTAAATGTGAGTATGGAATTCATCCGTGTTATATTCAGACTCATGTCCAATCATTACACGTTAGAGTTAGAGTGCTTAGGGGGAGGCTCTTGATCAATAATCGTGTCGTTTGGGCATACATTCATTAACCACACTGGGTCTGTGTAATGAACTTTTTACGCGGTTTTCAACGTTCATCGGAATGCCTCCGTTATACTTAGTCCGAATTGCAAGTCCAATGTTTTGGATTTCGCCTACTGTCAATTCTTAAAACTTGGACCCTTTACTTTATAAATGTTGGTGAACCTACAACTCACTTTTCTCGATATCTGATTAAGATTGCCGGAGATTCAATGCACCAACATTTCAAAGTAACGAGAAATTCATGATATATTAACTATTCGAAAAAGCGGCTTAAACTTTTTTATTCAATTTCCTCAGCACATAATCATCTGAATCTGAAGAGTATCTGAACCGATTTTCGCAAACTTACATTCAAATGAAAGCTACATTTTATACGACTATTGTCAAATTCAATCCAGTTCATCTTTGCACTAAAATTTAGTTATTCCAGATCGCATAACCTATAGATGGAATATTTATTGTATGTGAAGTAGATTGCAATAAAACTACAACTATTATATTAGTACAAAGAACCCATACAGTCATGTAATTTCCTATGCACTGCATACTTACCGGGAAAGTAACAGCAGAATTAAAAAAAATAGAAATACTGCACAACTAAAAAGAACAAGTTATCCGTTCTAAGTGCTCATTTCGCCCAATTTAACGGTACTTAATCGAGTCCTTAAACAGTACTATTAAGGGAGTGACCAGTAGGGCTGAAAGCACAAAGCACAAAAATACGATAACTTCAAATAAGCACAAAATAATATTCAAATATTATTCGGAGCCATGTGTCCTTCTAGCCTCCTAACTGTGGTTATCCCCTTAAGATCGTTTTCCATTCTACGCCTAGCTGGTAGCGAACAATGGCAGGAAGCCCGAAGCAACATTTTTCACCATTGCTCATTGCCGGACTAAGTCCCTCGGTCAGCAGAATGCGATCCGCGGTTTCGTCTATCTGTCGACCAGGTAGAGTGAAACTACCATCCAATGAAAACGGATCCTTTTCACTGCGCTTCAACCGTTGGTCTCTGGCGGCTCTGCTGAATCGTGGTAGATAATGGTCAGTCATAGGCGAGAGAAACGGTGAAAAAAGTTGAAGTTATTAAACGCGTCCACTCAGCACCATGATTCACCCGGCAGCTATCCGCTATCCAATCATGCTGTTCTAATTCTACTTTATCCTTTGTTAATTGGAAGATATCGTGGTTGAACGGAACTAATTTTATCAACTACTACCGGTGTTGATGGTGAGGCTGTTGCTGTTACTGAAAGAGGTTTCATTGAGTTGCTGGAGTTGTAATTCGCTTATTATTTGCATGGGGTTTGCCGCGGCTTCGAATAAACTAATCGTATCATATTTTGAAACATGTAATACCTACTGACAGGTAAATTAAAAACTGTTGGCTGATGAATGTGCAATTATTTTGCTTTCAGAATTAACTCGACAAGCTTTTATATAGGGTGGTCTAAGCATGATTTGAAAACAACAATACGAGCTGAATTTTTGAACAAATCAAATTTCAATTTCATTGTAACGTTCTCTATTATACTCTACTACAGTTCGACATGATAATTTCTAGATCCATTTAGTTGCACGCCAAAGAGCAGATTTTTTATCTTACGCTGCTCATTCGCTTCAGCCAGGCGCGTATAAAGGGGGGGAGAAGATTTAAACCACCAGAGAATCCATTCGAACATGACTTCATTTTCTTCACGCTCATTTCGGGGCGGGCAGGGTCTAACACTTCTAAAAAAACCATGTATTTTCTTATTGTAAAACATTTCAAGAATATTCTGTGAAATTTCCAAGCCTATCGGAACGAAACTCAGCAAGCAAGCACTTCATATTTGCTTATCTCTTACTGAGAATAAGTAAGTGCTCGGCGCACAGGCCCAGAATTTCTGATTCGATTGGCTTAAAAATTTGACAAAACATTGTTGAAATATTTCACTATAAAAGAATTCAAAAAAATGATTTTTTGAAAATGTTAGACCCTACGGGCTCCCAAGAGTTTGTTTTCTTCGATTTTATAGACAAAAAACTTCAAACGCGTTTTTCTCGAAAGCAAGTTTCGAAAGTGCATCGTCATTCAAAAACTACAGCCCCAATTTTTTTTCAGATTTTGCACACAGTTTTGCGTGAAAAATC
Source organism: Malaya genurostris (assembly GCF_030247185.1). Classification (NCBI taxonomy): domain Eukaryota; kingdom Metazoa; phylum Arthropoda; class Insecta; order Diptera; family Culicidae; genus Malaya; species Malaya genurostris. Next base: position 36,128,161 of record NC_080572.1, read on the forward strand.
GTAGTTTCGACTTGAAACAACAACAAAATATTTGAACAGAAGCGTTGGGGTCTAGAAAAACATCTCTCTATCTATGCTGCTTTGATTTGTTGACTTCTGATCAGTCTGCGCTGAGATACAGTTGACACCGCAAATCATGATTTTCTAGAAATGTTCTCAAAACCACCTCTTAAACGACTTATTTCACAATATTTTTCCAGGAAAAAATTACAAAGTGTTTTTCGAATATGCGAAACGTTTGAGTTTATTTTGTGTAAAAACTCGTTTCAAGGCCACGGCTTTGAACTCAATTAACTTTAACAACTTTCTCTTTGACTTCAATACTCACCAATATAGAATTCAAAATTCCGAAAAATGATCTGTTAGTAAAACATTGTGGTTTCAAAATAAGAATTGTTATTCATTCCTCTCATACATCTTATATCTCTTTCTTACATTTCGTGATGTGCACTATAGCAAAGCGATATCGCATTTATGTGGTCTTAAAAAACGTCACCGTATCAGATATGTAAAAATGTACATACAAACTCCACATACGCGAATGAAATTCGATTCACTGTTCATCTGCACACACTGTTACACAGCCGACCACTTGCACTTGCAGGTAAAAGTGTAGGTTCTGCTCCCGACTTTGGATTTATTTTCTTTGTAATACAATCAGTAAGTCGGAGTGACAATTTCTTCTGCAGCTACTGCTTTTTCGTTTGTGTTTTTTTGTTTTAATCATAGAGGTTTTAACCTTAAGGTCATTCGCATCTTCGGGTCAGAAAAACTTTCTGACCCTATGTGCGGAGTTGGGAATCGAACCCAGGTGGGCTGCGTTAAAGGCATCGACTATCCCATCCTATACCCGTGAGTGTCGACAGGATTTTGTTCAAATGCTGCCTAAAGTGATATGATTTTTCCTTATAAATCATTCGTGCTTCTGATGCCCATTCCTGCTGAAAAACGGTCAGGTATGTAAGCGAAAGTAAATCACACAAGAGAACTATTAAAATGATACATTATATTTAATATCTGGTGGGAAAATATACGGCAGGGAAATGGGACACTCATATATCTTCCGCTTATTATTTCGCAGGCCGTAGTTTTTTTTTCTTCAGCTGCCATACGGCGTGCCACTATGCAAGTGCGAAAGAATTTTTCTACTTTTGCTACAGTCATAATTTTTATGTTCCTCCGCATACCTTGGTGGAAGTAGATAGTTTTGAGAAATTGTTATAGTCGCTTTGGCAAGAGAAATGAATTAGTTCGTTGCAAAAGGCACGATTTTGTGGCAGTATATCAAACCAGTTTAATTAACATTCGTGGGAAAATAATTCAAAGTGCATTTCCGTTTGCGTGGTTCACTCGATGGATCAACTTTCGAACATGGATTAACCGTCGGGTAAACAAGTAATTATTGTTTTCCTTTTCATGTTTGCCTGACAACAAAAAATCAAAGATAATCTAATTACTGAGTTCTGTTTCAACTGATCTAGTATCTCTATACTTTTCCCATTTTCAATCCAAACAAATGTCTCCTTGAAACAAATCTCTGGAAATATTTCACCAATCTTAGAAAAGGAATTCAATTCAATTGTTTCCGACAACTTCAACGGTTTCCGAAAAGTTCTACGCTGCACTCGTCACCATATGTCAACTCCAATTGTATTCCGTACCACAATTACTGCATGCCAACACCAATATGCCGTTCTCAAGCGAACCATATCCCTAGACAGGACAAGTTTTTTTACGCTTTTCCATGTATCTTGCGCTAACACGAAAAAAACGTGGAGATGAAAACGTCAAAATTCCATTATAACGATCCACAAAACAAGTCGGTTTGGATTCACTTTCTCACAACGAAGACGAAGAATAAGCAAATCTTCAAACTCCAAAAGACCCGCCCCAGGACCTGCTTTCACTTCCTTCCCACTGGGTTTCGCTAGCGCACCGAGGCAACAATTGTTTGATTCCACGGCGAGATATGATCTACAATCGTGGTACTTGGTAGAGCATTCACAATAGAAAACCGGTCGGTCTTTAATGGTGGAGCGAAACGGAACAACAATTGTGTTTATTCCCACTCATAAACACAATTTGGTGCAAACACCGCAAACAATCCTGATTCGATGTCGCAAGTACCAGCCGGAAGGGAATCTGAAGAATTCTATTTTCACGATGAAAAGATGAAAATACCCCAGAATTGGCGAAAATTGGTATCCGCTTCGGCGCACATATGAAATAAATCTAATGGAAATGTGGAAAATGAAATATCAATTTAACAGATTGAGTCAAAAGCAAAAGCTAGTGAACGGAATGCTATAGAAGGAAGAAAACGATCCGGGTGCTAGGTTTTTTGTATGCTGACGAAGGCACGCAATTGACTGCACGCACTTGTAGAGTTGCTTTAAAGAGAGTTTTTAGTTCCACTTTAAATTCAATTTAAGGAAACGTTTGAAAATCGAGGAACATTGCACAGGGGTCCGAATCCACAATTTATGAGGATAAAAATATTTGTTACTTACCCTTATACTTTAGAGATTCAATGTCTTCAGAACAAATGATCAGTTTCGAATGAGCCTTCTTTGTATGTAGATAGTATTAAGATGGCTCATATTATTAGGGTGATTCGAAAATTATTTTCCGAGCGTGTTGAGGTAGAGGTTTACTTTCTTCTACTAGATTGAAGAAGAAATTATATTAAACAGCTTTGCTAATGACTCTAGTGGTTTTAGTAATAGAGCTATATTTTTCAAGTATCTTAGGGTATTCTGAGAAAATCAGTTTTTTTTTGCTTTAGCATTTATATTTATTCCCTTTCGTGTTTGGTGTTTTTGAACATTATTTAGAGCTAATTAAAACAATTCTTTTCGTTACTGAAGCATTCAAATAGCTCTTTTTGAACTGGAATTATTGAACAAACTAGCTCAAAAACAGGTAATTTGAAACAGTTATATTTAAAGTTTACAATCAACAAGAAATCGCCATTTTTGATTCAAATGAAGTTTTTTAGTAAGTTTTATTGTAGTAATTTCATTGTCTAATTTACATTTCATAGAGTCGAGAGGGGAAAGAGAGAGGGAGAAGTGTGTTTACAGATTATTGATTTAATTACTATTGAGGGAGATAAGGAGAAAGAAAGAGAGAGATATGTGGTAGATTTTCGGTAAGCTGTTAGGGGTATTCCAGTTTCAGGCCGTGGTGAACATCGTTCTTGCTGTTCTTGGAGGTTCCACTCCAGGCTTCGGGGGGTTCGGGTATGGGTTGACATCATTCAGGGCCGCGGAGAACATCCCTGGGGGCCTCACCCCTAGCTGATGGTCACTAGCGGGTGTTTGCAGAATCCGTCTATGTGTTGTCGTCTACGGGGCCGCGGTGAACATCCCCGGGGGCACGCCCCGGCGGATGGCTGCTTCTGGGTGGGTCGTGGATGTAGGGGTTCCTGTATTCCTTGCTGGTTATTGTGATTGAGGCCGTGGTCGACATCCCGGGGGTTCCGCCCCCGTGTATGGCCCACGGAACGGTGAGGTGTCTCGGACGAATGATTGCCTTGCATTACTTTCGTCTGACATTAAAATTACCTTCACTCAAAAACAACAAATGGCATCTATATTTTTAGACATTAAAGAAGCATTTGATTCAGTTTCCATCTTTCAGACAAGCTCCACCAACATGGACTTCCAGCGGTTATAAATAATTATTTGCACAACCTTTTGTGATGTATTTTTCACATGGCGATTTGGCAACAATCAGAATTAGTTACATGGGTCTCCCGCAAGGCCGCCTCAGTCCTGTATAATTTCCATATACACTAAAATAATTGGCAGATGATAGCGTGGTTTCAGTTACTGGAACCAAAGCTACTAATCTGCAAAAACTTTTGCAAGATACCTTAGATAACTTGTCCATTTGGACTGTTCATCTGGGTATCGAATTCCCTGCGGAGAAAACAGAGCTGGTCGTCTTTTCAAGAAAGCATGGTCCCGCGCAGCTTCAGTTTCATATGATGGGAAGAATGATCCAACAGGTTTTGACTTTCGAATACCTTAGGGTGTGGTTTGATTCCAAATGCACGTGGGGAGGACACATTAGGTTTCTGATAACAAAATGCCAACAAAGAGTAAATTTTCTTCGAACAATAACAGGATCTTGGTGGGGTGCTCATCCGGAAGATCTAAAAAATAAGTTCTGGCATATTGACTCTGAGAAAATATTTTACACGGACGGATCACGAATTGAAGAGGCTACTGGGTTTGGTATATTCAACAATAATGTTTCGGCTTCATTTAGTCTTCAAGAACCTGCATCTGTTTATATAGCAGAGTTAGCAGCAGTTATTTTCTCTTCACAGATAATCTGAGTGCAATTGAAGCAATTCGCTCTAACGTTGCTGGCAAAACAGAACCGTTTTTCTAGGACAAAAAAAAACAGTGCCTGACTGACATTTTGAATAGTAATTATCAAATCGCAATTTGGTCCCGGCTCATTGCTCCATGCCAGACAATGAAAGAGCCGATAGTTTAGCCAAACGTGGTGCTATTGAGGGTGAAATTTATGAGCGACCGATTGCTTTCAACAAATTCTATAGCGCGACTCGCCAAAGAACACTTGTCAGCTAGCAAGCTTCTTGGGACAAAGATGATCTGGGTCGGTGGATGCACTCAATTATTCCTAAAATATCGACAAAGGCATGGTTCAGGGGACTGGATGTGATTAGGGACTTCATTCGTGTGATGTCCAGACTCATGTCCAATCACTACACGTTAGATGCACATCTCCTTCGAATTAGACTTTACGAGACTAATCATTGTGCTTGTGGCGAAGGTTTTCGCGATACTGATCATGTCGTTTGGACATGCGTGGAGTATCGTGATGTCAGATCTCAACTAATAAATTCTTTGCCTACCCAATGTAGACCATACAATGTCCCAGTTCGAGACATTCTTGTTTGTCGTAAAGTTTCTTACATGAAACTTCTTTATCAGTTTACAAAGACAATTGAAGTTTCAATTTAATAATTGACCCCTTTGAGACTTTGTTCTGGCTCCTACTGCGTCCATTAGTTCATCCAATAGGAAAATTTTAATAAAAATGATGTGCTGAAACAAACTCGAAATAGGTTATGAAATCAACAACAAAATGTATAAAAATTTCAGCTTATTCTATAATTTATAGCAGTTAATCGTTTGGTTCAAATAATATGATATTTAAAAATAAGAGGAATATGTTTTGCCTTTCTCATATAGAAAGGTTATGCAATCACTGTGAAAACCGACTTTTGAACCGAGGCCCGGAAGGCCGAGTGTCATATACCATTCGACTCAGTTCGTCGAGTACGCAAAATGTCTGTGTGTGTGTGTATGTGTGTGTGTGTGCATGTGTGTGTGTGTATGTGTGTATGTAACGTTTTTTGCACTAACTTTTCTCGGAGATGGCTGAGCCGATTTTCACAAACTTAGATTCAAATGAAAGGTCTTGTGGTCCCATACAAAATTCTTGAATATTATTTGGATCCGATTTCCGGTTCCGAAATTATGGGGTAAAATGTGCAAAAAATTGTAAAAATAAGTGCACTAACTTTTCTCTGAGATGGCTGAATCGATTTTCACAAACTTAGATTCAAATGAAAGGTCTTGAGGTCCCATAAAAAATTACTGAATATTATTTGGATCCGACTTCCGGTTCGGGAGTTATGGGGTAAAATTTGCAAAAAAATGAAAATATGTGTTCTATTTTTTCTCATAGATGGCGCGACCGATTTTCACAAACTTAGGTTCAAATGAAAGGTCCTATGGTCCCATGCGTTATAGCTGAATTTCATGAGGATCCGACTTCCGGATCCGGAAATATAGGGTAAAGTGTGTTAAAAATTGTATACCATCACTGAAAATGGGGAAAAACCTTAAAAAATTTTCTAAATCGATGGTTTTTATCAGTAGACGGTCAAACAAACCGATTTCGGTTATTCTTTTAAGAATCGAAGAAATTTTTTTTTGCCTTTCTCATATAGAAAGGTTATGCAATCACTGTAAAAACCGACTTTTGAACCGAGGCCCGAAGGGCCGAGTGTCATATACCATTCGACTCAGTTCGTCGAGTACGCTACTAACAAATCTCCTATTCCGTGATGCTCGTGGAGATACATTGGTACCCGCGGTCTCTAGAAACATCGAGTAACGGACTAACGTTCCTTCCTCTCCCTCAGTAGCACAGCCTTTGGTCGTAGCCAGCATTGTTATTGATCATTTGATAAAAAGTTAGGAATGAGCGGGTATGCACAGTGAAAATAATTTGCTTCTCCTAAGCATCATTTTCTTGGTTCATTGTACATTCCACTCATTCGGTCAATCGCGAAGTGCAACTACGGGCGATCTACTTCAGCTCAGATCATAAAAACTATGCAAAATTTTAGCTTAAGGTTTAAAGGTTGTATGGGATTTAGTATGAGGAAATGGGAATTATACAAAAAAAAATTCGGCCTGTACACTAAAAAAATCAGCGCATTTATTGTTTTCGTTGTAAATTTAACGAGGGAGAATACCTTCCAAGATCGCAAAAAAATGCGACATTTATATAAAAAGTTATTAAAAGAAAACCGACATAAGGTCCGAGCAATGCATTAACTTTTCTCAGAGATTGCGGAACCGATTTTCACAAACTTAGATTCAAATGAAAGCTATAATTGGCTCATATTATTTCCATCAATTTTAGTTACAAAGCAAAAAATCCGAACTTGTCTCAAAACTACTCCAATTGGTAGTCACTGTCAGTAGACGGCCAAACAAAAAAATTTCAGCTTTCCTGGTTCTTGGTTTTTGATTAACTACCAGAGATTGTAGTTATATACTTAAAAATGGATTTCACTCATTTTTCTCAAATCGACAGCACTCAACAATCGGTATCTCTGAAACAATTATATTCGACGCACGGCTTCCAAGTGCACCGTTAGATAGTTAATTGTTATTACAAGGCTTATTATACGAGAAAGGCAAAAAATGATTATGTTAATTCATTGGATGCTGACTAAAGCCTAGCACTATTGTGATTTGTCCATGATGGGCGACGATCGAAAACACAAAAAATCATTTCTTGTTAAATTTTTGTTGACCCTACTAGCTGTACAGTGGGATCTAAATCAACAAAGCGATAAACTTAATAACGTACCTTTGGTTCATATTAATTAGAAACAAGGTACCGAAACGATAGCGAGAGCACAACTTTAACAAAACTAAATCAGTAGTCTGACTAAGTAATGGGATGTCGAGCAACAGAAAAACCACTACCATTTGCTCTATGGGGGGGGGGGGGCTGCGCTAGCGGTTGGTGGTGAAAAGATTACTTCATTAGTTTGTTGTAGAAGCCGATTCCGGCACCGAGAACTAGCAGTTGGAGGGAGTAAACTTCCTTTCAGCTTCGGTTTTGCTGGGAACGTGCTTAAACTTTCTAATTTGAGCTCGTGTCCGGATGAGATCTCTCCCAGTGGGGCATGAAATACGCTGCACCCGTGCGGTTGTGTCATATGTATGACCTACAGGAACTAGAACTGGGAGTAATCGACCACCACCAGGGCCCAAATGGCACGCAGTTTTATCAGGTAGCATGATTAAACAAGTCTTATTTACCTGGCCAGTGTTCCGGCCGGAGCAAATTCCCTAATCAAACCGACGCGAAATAGCATTTTTATATACGAGTTCCGATATTTTTATCGATGTTAGAGAGTCGTTCGTGTGGCAGGATGTGAGTTTTTAATATGGAAGAAACTTTTTCTTGCTACCGAACAGATTAAAAAACTTTTCATCGTGAAAGAAAACTGACTGCAGTAAAACCGAATGAAGATTGAGAATTGAAGCTTATTTTGTCAGGATTTCGTTCGTCTACTTTGTTAATATAAAACCAGGGCTGATGAACAAAAACAATTTGTTTGAAAAAAACTAGCTAGTTCATTTGCTGAGTAAGTTTGCAAACCTGATACCGTGGAAGAGTGAATGAAAAAGTTTTATCAATAAACAAACAAGACCAATGTGTGTATGATGTTGTGAGTCTCTGCCAGTTTAGGTAACTTACGTTGTTTTGGTTTCATCCAAGGAAACCATAATTTGAACTAATGTAAGTATTACCATAAATCAAATAAACATAGATTTCCCAGTATAATAGTAATGTAGTTGAGCAACCCATGACAGCAAAAGCACCGTCTGGTGGAGAATGGGTGCGTAAATGCTCCTAAAATGCATGCATAAAGTTGCCTGCGCATTTAACACAACCACAGTAGCTAATGGAAAAAAGTACACCCGTTTCTCACTAGAGGTGCTGTTAGTGTCACCGTACAGTGAGAAATCTATGTTTATTTGATTTATGGTATTACCTTGCATCTGTTTCAATTTAGGCGGTTGAGATTGGTGGAAGTATATAAAATCGTGATCTGATATGTGCTATAACAGTAATTCTAACTCAATCAAAGTTGTCTGAATTTTTCAATTTATATTTTTTGCTCTGCTTTGAATCAACATCAATTTGTTATTTCATCACTTTCACCATGAGATTTGTTATGTTTTTTTCATATTAATGAATTTCAACTGTTCAATTCATTACTGTCTAATGTTCATTTTGTACTCAATAAACTTTTTCACCAAATGCCAGCAAAACAAATGTCGTCACTCTTCTTACATTCATTGATATAAAGCTAACTCTTTTCATCGCTCCCACAAATGGCCTGCTGAACCACAACGTTTTTTTTATTTTTTCACTTTCAACTTCTCTACCTATATAAGTACTGTCAATCATGATGCGGCAGAGTAAGACTTGTGCACCCGGCTATTGAGTCTTTGTTCCCATCTTGATGTAAATTGCGTTATCCATCACGACGCACAGTGATCAGAAACTGGAAAAGGCGATCAAAAGTATGTACTAGCCTTCAGTGACGCACCCGTTGAAGGAGGTGTGTTAACTTTTTAATGGACTAGTACCAATTTCTAATTCAAACCATAATATTGTATATTTTATTATCGGTTGTTCACCGGGTATAGAACTATCATTGAACTCCCAGGAGCGAGATGTAGCCGAGGTTTTACTTGACGGCTTAATATATTTTAGCGGTTCTACTCTTACTCCGATGCTATCTCACTTGAAAGATTATGAGTAAATTATCCTGGTTTTATTTTTATTTAAAAGATATTTTTATTCAGGCCTATTTGCGTACACCCTTTTTCTAGCGGGAGAGGAGCTTCCATTTTCCTCCTGCGAGGATTGATGGGCATTTTGTTCGTTGCTCATCTCGTCATCCATTGCCGTATCGGTGGTATTATTCGCAGTCTTGAGTTCGTTGCTAGTTGCTGTAGATGCGCCTTGTTTTCCATTGGTTACAGTTGCTGGTTGGTTGGCGGGTAAGTTGTTAACTTGTTAAGTTATTTTTGAAATTTTTTTGTAAAAATCAAATAAATAATTTTCAAACTCTAACTAATTCAATTGTTGACGGAATATTGATTTTTCAAAGATTCATAAATATTTGTTAATGTAACCACGATTATCGTGAGATTCTTTTTCCCATGTAGGGGGACAAAGCCGGGCTAATATTTTTTTTGTATCGTTCTAAACAAATACTTAACATAACGAACATTTAAGATAAACCTTTTTAATCCACATAGTGGTGTAATGATGCGCTTTTCATATTACTTATATTTTCGAAACCTGCACTAGAAGATTCTGTTAAGATTTTTTCTTTCAAATTTGAATAAAATCAAAAACTTTCCTCAGGTATAAACTACCATAACCATTTCAATTTCTAAACAGATATGTCAAGTTAATATAGATTTAAATGTGGCGACCCTGCACACTATACAAAATTGAACAAAGTACGCTATGTGGTAGGTGATGGTATTTTCTTCTTCCATACCAGTACGTACTGATGCGAACCGGTTTTGCATAATTTTGTATGACAGTTTAAAAGTTTTAATACTCATCGCGCTATAATAAGGGATCTGGATTAAATTGCACAGTATCTTATAAGATACTAAGGGCTTAAATTTGAATCATGATTTGTGAAAATCGTTTTAACCGTTGCTGAGAAATCGAAGTGAGCTTCGATTTTGGAGCTTTTCTACGCTATTACCGGTGCGTTTGGAAGCGGAAACCGAGGACCAGTAATCCCAAAGTAGATTTTGATATCCACCAACTAACAAGGTTTGCCAACTAGATAAATTTGCCAGTAAGTTTTATGAAAATTTGCATTACTTTTTGAAAAAGTATTCATGGAATTAAACATGTTTCACTAATCGCACTGTAATTCCGAAACCAAAGTCGCATCTGGATCAACTTTTCTGGAGCTTTTTGAAAAATTTCAAGATCATTTATTTGCATCTTAGTTTGTATTTCGCATTTTCTCACAGATTTGCACTTTTAATTCTGGAACCGGAAGTCAGATCGGAATAAAAATTAATAGCCATCTATGGGACCATAAGATCTTTCGTTTGAAGTTTGTGAAAATCGGTTCAGCCATCTCTGAGAAAATCCAGTGACATTATTTCACACACGTGCATACAAAGATACACATTCATGCACACACAGACATTTTGTGATCTCGACGAACTGAGTCGAATGGTATTTGACACTCAGCCCTCCGGGCCTCCGTTCGAAAGTCAGTTTTCACAGTGATTGCATAGCCTTCTATATGAGAAAGGCAAAAATAGTTTTTAGTCGGGCTATTAGTTACTGAAGATAATGTCCATTTTTATACGGAATAACTATCTCATAATAAAGTGAAAATAATCATTAAACAAAAATGTCAACGCTTTGACCCCCTTTTATATATTTGAAAAGTAAGGATCGTCATGAAAAAAACTGTAATCATATGAAATAGGTTTCGATCATTTTCCGAGACTGGTCGGCTTCCCGTTTACATATCTTCCGAAATTGAACTCTGATACATCCATATAATGTATCAAACTAATCAGGAAACTAGTCTCGAGTGTTTGAACCTCAGATACCATGTGAATGTTTAATACTTAGTTACATATAAATATACAAACATATATGCAAAAAACAAGACGTTTCCTTATTGTTTTTATTCAAAATAAACATTAAAACCTTTTTCTAATACATATTAGAGGTTCTTTTCTGAACTTCTCTGTTCTAAATTTTACAAAATAAAAAGGAAATCCGAGTCGATTGAATCAGCGATTTTGAGAAAACGCGCTTCATAACTTATGTGCTTCAAAGACATGGCGCGAGTAAATTCGAAGAACAGTTTCTCCGAAAATTTTCGAAGTACGATTTTGAAACTTTGAAAATATGTTCTCAGACAATATATCTGTTTATGAAAACAATAAATGAAAAATCGATTTTTCATAGAGTTCCCGTCTTAAATTAACTAAAAATTGTCTCAGCTTCAGCTACTTAATTGTTCAAAAGTCACGAATCTTATTAACGTCAATGTGTTGGTTTTAATAACAGGTTTAATGAAAAAATATTGGAAGAAAAATTTTAAAAGCTTTTATTTTTTTAACTATGTTTTTCAAGCAGTTTTTGAGTTCTTAAAAGTGTTTTACTTTTTTTCAATGTGACGAGCGACACCACTTTCCTACCCATACCAATTTCCACCATTTTTAACAGTCTTGTAACGAACGTAAAACGGAATTTCTTGCAACATTTGAATAGTGAACACAGCCAGTTTAGCTACTATATGTTACAACCAAGTAGAATGTATATAACACCTGGGTGAATACGGATGTTATGAAATGGAGCTCTTTATTCCTTGACGAAAAGACACGATAATCGCAAATTAACTTAGGCAAACTTAATTAATTAAAAGCTAATGCCAGTCCCAACCGTGCGAACCAAACACATAATCGATCACACGGAATTGTCATTCCGTTGGGGAAATCTACTCAGTTAAGGGTAAACTCAGGCACGTGTTTGATGTTTCATGCACAGAGATTATCAGAAACACAATTTGAAACTTTGGAACCGAAATACATCATACCACGTGTTCCTTTGTCACTAAACCAATCAATGTTACGATCCACACATCGTAATCAACCCGCTACAGGCCACCAGCTAAACGACCACGACTTTGTCTCAGATACGAACCACAGTTAGCTGATATGTAACACACACGAGATTGAATCGCTAAGCGCCGAGGCTCGAATCAAAGGATGGAAAGTTGCTGCTTGTTTTCGTTCGGTTCCCTGTAAATTAACTAATCGGATCTGAAATTCAAATGGGTTCAGCATCTCCGCCACCAGCCAGTGTAACACTCAGTCGATATCCGCTACTATATCCGTTTCTCTTATGTGCTAGAATTGGCTAGTGATTCTCTTTTGGGAGCTGAAGCAGGCATCAGAGCTTTCGCAACGATAAGTTCAACGTAAAGTGTTTGATTCGGGAACGATTTAAATTCACAGCTGGTATCCGATAACGCGATTGTGGTTTAAAATGAAATTCGACTTTGATTTGTAGACTAGAATATAAGTGAAGCTCCTATCCGAGTTGGTTAATCTGTGAATTGAGTGCCAATGCAACTACGTTGAACTGAGAAAATTTATTGCTTACTTTGCATAGTATCCAATCATAAAGACCATAACATCGGTAACTCAGATGTGGGTTTAGATTGGGTATGAATACACGTTCTTTGTTATAAATCCTGATTTTATTTCAACCCATTTAACAACTACTGGTAAAATAATTATAGCTCACGAATTTGTTATTTGCACGACATACCTCACCTTTATCAAACGTCAAATAAAGCCCATCATTTGGTTTAAAAAACTTTTCATTCACGAGTTCATGCCGGCATTTCCCATTACAGAAAGAAGAAATCCCGTAACGTCAAAAACTACACCACAAAGTTAGCCACACATTACGGATGCACATATAATCTAATTGCTGCGCAAACGAGCGTAATGACAGAAAAAAGAACTCCGGAGTGACACATTCACATATCATATGACCTAAATTACGAGCTACTGAAGCGATATGGAATTTCTGATCAGCCATCGTTATCAAAAGAAAGGATTTCCTTCGCTAGCTTCCTATTCGATTTACGGATATCAGAGCGCGCAAATTAAACGTGCGATAAAAAAAAATGCAAAAACCGGAAATGCTTGTCTGTCACATCATATTTTGCATTTAAATCGCTCATAAAAATACATTTAGTCTATAACTCTATCCAGCAGCGATCTCCATCACAAAGCATCTATTCATGCACTGCTACCACCGAATCCAGCTTCTGATAGAATCATTAAAGCCGCCATTATTAAAATAATTATGAAATTGATTTATTGTGTCATTACTTTTAATGCGATATTAATGCGATAAAATCACTTTCTTCCTGCCGACACTCCTAACAGAACAGTCTACCCACGAACCAACAGCGTTGCAGTGAATTTCGATGTGTGTATATACCGAAACTAATAAATTTCACTGTTGAAAGTTGGGGTATAAATTGCTGCAACGGTGTGTATTTAGGTAGGTGTTTGCATCGTCACCGGTACTGAACTAGTCGGGCGGTGGGCACCGAGGGAAAGTCAATTTAAAGCGCATGTAATGCAAACTTTGAATTATGCATTATGGTTTTCTGTTCCGGCCGGTTGACTTCCATAGTTTTTGCATACATTCCTTCAATATTGATCCGGATCCAATTATCGGGTCGGCTAACAGTTATGAAATATTTAGCTGTCATCCTGTCGATTCAATCCGGCGGTGGTCTGTGGAGTGAAATGCTGGCATGACACACATTTGCACGCATCCAATACGTACCCGGGGGTGCTGTTCGCTGCTAATTGGCATAATAATTGACACGTGCAATGTAAATTCCAAAACAATTTACCCCGATCAAGAAACAGATAGTATATCAGCTGATCGATATTTTCATAGTTTTATCAGGTCAGAGTGTAATGCTACTTGTCAAATGAAAGCAAAGGTACAGAAAAGTTGTCATGAGAATAAACAACGAACAGAAAAAAACTAATCAATTATTTATATGAACAACGATTCAATTTGATTATTCAACAACCATCTGGTTTAGATGATAATGAAAAGCTTAAGACCTATCCGGAAAGACAGCTAAACAGCTGATTGTAGATATTTTGAGATTGCTCATTTTATTCATTGAAAGTATAAGTTTTCATTGAAAATATAAGTTTTTTTAGCAACTGCTAATGACACCATGATTTCTCGAAAGTAGGAAAAAATTTTTCATTGCAATATAAATGATTTCGCTGTTTTGGAGCTAGTTTCATACCTGTACCGTAAAAATATTTGCAACCCCTTTCTTAACCAATATACCTCAATAATTTAAAAATTCATTATAACAGGATACGTGCGCTGACTCAAAGATTTTAGACATAAATGTGTATAAAATGAAATTTTTCATTTAATTCAAATGAAAATACAGACTTCCATATCAATATTAACTAATTTTTCTGTCTACCTACTGTATTTTATGACGTGACTTATAATGTTTCTCACTTAACCTTAACTAACCGGTTTTATATGCTTAGCTAGTGTAACAATATGTATCCAGAAAACAGACATAAAAAAATACTTAATAACATAGCACAAATAGAAATTTCCATTTAAAAACGTCGAAATCGTTTCGCTAATTAAACTACACTGAATGTGACGCATGACTAAATACTACTAAATACTAAATACTAAATACTAAATACTAAATACTAAATACTAAATACTAAATACTAAATACTAAATACTAAATACTAAATACTAAATACTAAATACTAAATACTAAATACTAAATACTAAATACTAAATACTAAATACTAAATACTAAATACTAAATACTAAATACTAAATACTAAATACTAAATACTAAATACTAAATACTAAATACTAAATACTAAATACTAAATACTAAATACTAAATACTAAATACTAAATACTAAATACTAAATACTAAATACTAAATACTAAATACTAAATACTAAATACTAAATACTAAATACTAAATACTAAATACTAAATACTAAATACTAAATACTAAATACTAAATACTAAATACTAAATACTAAATACTAAATACTAAATACTAAATACTAAATACTAAATACTAAATACTAAATACTAAATACTAAATACTAAATACTAAATACTAAATACTAAATACTAAATACTAAATACTAAATACTAAATACTAAATACTAAATACTAAATACTAAATACTAAATACTAAATACTAAATACTAAATACTAAATACTAAATACTAAATACTAAATACTAAATACTAAATACTAAATACTAAATACTAAATACTAAATACTAAATACTAAATACTAAATACTAAATACTAAATACTAAATACTAAATACTAAATACTAAATACTAAATACTAAATACTAAATACTAAATACTAAATACTAAATACTAAATACTAAATACTAAATACTAAATACTAAATACTAAATACTAAATACTGAATACTAAATACTAAATACTAAATACTGAATACTAAATACTAAATACTAAATACTAAATACTAAATACTAAATACTAAATACTAAATACTAAATACTAAATACTAAATACTAAATACTAAATACTAAATACTAAATACTGAATACTAAATACTAAATACTAAATACTGAATACTAAATACTAAATACTAAATACTAAATACTAAATACTAAATACTAAATACTAAATACTAAATACTAAATACTAAATACTAAATACTAAATACTAAATACTAAATACTAAATACTAAATACTAAATACTAAATACTAAATACTAAATACTAAATACTAAATACTAAATACTAAATACTAAATACTAAATACTAAATACTAAATACTAAATACTAAATACTAAATACTAAATACTAAATACTAAATACTAAATACTAAATACTAAATACTAAATACTAAATACTAAATACTAAATACTAAATACTAAATACTAAATACTAAATACTAAATACTAAATACTAAATACTAAACACTAAATACTAAATACTAAATACTAAATACTAAATACTAAATACTAAATACTAAATACTAAATACTAAATACTAAATACTAAATACTAAATACTAAATACTAAATACTAAATACTAAATACTAAATACTAAATACTAAATACTAAATACTAAATACTAAATACTAAATACTAAATACTAAATACTAAATACTAAATACTAAATACCAAATACTAAATACTAAATACTAAATACTAAATACCAAATACTAAATACTAAATACTAAATACTAAATACTAAATACTAAATACTAAATACTAAATACTAAATACTAAATACTAAATACTAAATACTAAATACTAAATACTAAATACTAAATACTAAATACTAAATACTAAATACTGAATACTAAATACTAAATACTAAATACTAAATACTAAATACTAAATACTAAATACTAAATACTAAATACTAAATACTAAATACTAAATACTAAATACTGAATACTAAATAATAAATACTAAATACTAAATACTAAATGCTAAATACTAAATACTAAATACTAAATACTAAATACTAAATACTAAATACTAAATACTAAATACTAAATACTAAATACTGAATACTAAATAATAAATACTAAATACTAAATACTAAATGCTAAATACTAAATACTAAATACTAAATACTAAATACTAAATACTAAATACTAAATACTAAATACTAAATACTAAATACTAAATACTAAATACTAAATACTAAATACTAAATACTAAATACTAAATACTAAATACTAAATACTAAATACTAAATACTAAATACTAAATACTAAATACTAAATACTAAATACTAAATACTAAATACTAAATACTAAATACTAAATACTAAATACTAAATACTAAATACTAAATACTAAATACTAAATACTAAATACTAAATACTAAATACTAAATACCTAATACTAAATACTAAATACTAAATACTAAATACTAAATACTAAATACTAAATACTAAATACTAAATACTAAATACTGAATACTAAATACTAAATACTAAATACTAAATACTAAATACTAAATACTAAATACTAAATACTAAATACTAAATACTAAATACTAAATACTAAATACTAAATACTAAATACTAAATACTAAATACTAAATACTAAATACTAAATACTAAATACTAAATACTAAATACTAAATACTAAATACTAAATACTAAATACTAAATACTAAATACTAAATACTAAATACTAAATACTAAATACTAAATACTAAATACTAAATACTAAATACCTAATACTAAATACTAAATACTAAATACTAAATACTAAATACTAAATACTAAATACTAAATACTAAATACTAAATACTAAATACTAAATACTAAATACTAAATACTAAATACTAAATACTAAATACTAAATACTAAATACTAAATACTAAATACTAAATACTAAATACTAAATACTAAATACTAAATACTAAATACTAAATACTAAATACTAAATACTAAATACTAAATACTAAATACTAAATACTAAATACTAAATACTAAATACTAAATACTAAATACTAAATACTAAATACTAAATACTAAATACTAAATACTAAATACTAAATACTAAATACTAAATACTAAATACTAAATACTAAATACTAAATACTAAATACTAAATACTAAATACTAAATACTAAATACTAAATACTAAATACTAAATACTAAATACTAAATACTAAGTACTAAATACTAAATACTAAATACTAAATACTAAATACTAAATACTAAATACTAAATACTAAATACTAAATACTAAATACTAAATACTAAATACTAAATACTAAATACTAAATACTAAATACTGAATACTAAATACTGAATACTAAATACTAAATACTAAATACTGAATACTAAATACTAAATACTAAATACTAAATACTAAATACTAAATACTAAATACTAAATACTAAATACTAAATACTAAATACTAAATACTAAATACTAAATACTAAATACTAAATACTAAATACTAAATACTAAATACTAAATACTAAATACTAAATACTAAATACTAAATACTAAATACTAAATACTAAATACTAAATACTAAATACTAAATACTAAATACTAAATACTAAATACTAAATACTAAATACTAAATACTAAATACTAAATACTAAATACTAAATACTAAATACTAAATACTAAATACTAAATACTAAATACTAAATACTAAATACTAAATACTAAATACTAAATACTAAATACTAAATACTAAATACTAAATACTAAATACTAAATACTAAATACTAAATACTAAATACTAAATACTAAATACTAAATACTAAATACTAAATACTAAATACTAAATACTAAATACTAAATACTAAATACTAAATACTAAATACTAAATACTAAATACTAAATACTAAATACTAAATACTAAATACTAAATACTAAATACTAAATACTAAATACTAAATACTAAATACTAAATACTAAATACTAAATACTAAATACTAAATACTAAATACTAAATACTAAATACTAAATACTAAATACTAAATACTAAATACTAAATACTAAATACTGAATACTAAATACTAAATACTAAATACTAAATACTAAATACTAAATACTGAATACTAAATACTAAATACTAAATACTAAATACTGAATACTAAATACTAAATACTAAATACTAAATACTAAATACTAAATACTAAATACTAAATACTAAATACTAAATACTAAATACTAAATACTAAATACTAAATACTAAATACTAAATACTAAATACTAAATACTAAATACTAAATACTAAATACTAAATACTAAATACTAAATACTAAATACTAAATACTAAATACTAAATACTAAATACTAAATACTAAATACTAAATACTAAATACTAAATACTAAATACTAAATACTAAATACTAAATACTAAATACTAAATACTAAATACTAAATACTAATTACTAAATACTAAATACTAAATACTAAATACTAAATACTAAATACTAAATACTAAATACTAAATACTAAATACTAAATACTAAATACTAAATACTAAATACTAAATACTAAATACTAAATACTAAATACTAAATACTAAATACTAAATACTAAATACTAAATACTAAATACTAAATACTAAATACTAAATACTAAATACTAAATACTAAATACTAAATACTAAATACTAAATACTAAATACTAAATACTAAATACTAAATACTAAATACTAAATACTAAATACTAAATACTAAATACTAAATACTAAATACTAAATACTAAATACTAAATACTAAATACTAAATACTAAATACTAAATACTAAATACTAAATACTAAATACTAAATACTAAATACTAAATACTAAATACTAAATACTAAATACTAAATACTAAATACTAAATACTAAATACTAAATACTAAATACTAAATACTAAATACTAAATACTAAATACTAAATACTAAATACTAAATACTAAATACTAAATACTAAATACTAAATACTAAATACTAAATACTAAATACTATATACTAAAAGCTCGATGAGACGAAGAAGAGATAATCATATCATGAAATTAAAATTATCATTTATTTTTTCACCGGTTCGGATTAGTAAACAACCTTTACCTTTACTTTCTGACATATCTGAGGCTCGAATGATTCGCTTCGCTGAAATGTCTAAGTTCGACGTTCGGGAAAAGTTTGGATGCAATAAGCCTTCCCGAAATATTAAAATTATTAATATACTTTAATTCATTGAGAGTATATTATACTTCTGTAATTTATGCTAGTGACGTTCAACATTAAATCATCTCTCGTCAGAGGACACTCGAAAGTTGGCAAACTTCATGGAGCAATGACGAACTGGGACGATGGCTATACTCCATTGTTCCCAAAATATCGACGAAACCTTGGTTCAGGGGGATGAACGTGAGTCGCGATTTCATTCGTGTGATGTCTCGACTCATGTCAAACCACTACACATTCAACGCACATCTCCGGCGTATTGGACTCACGGAGAGCGGTCTCTGCACCTGTGACCAGTGCTGAAAAAATTCGTTATCACAATGGTGACTCGAGCTTACATTGAGACAACACATATATCATCGTCCACCCAACGACGATTGTCGCTAATTGAATCATAACAAGTATCATGACTGCCGAACCCTTTCAGTATCATTGGAAATTGATTTCATGAAAATGTAAACAAAAGTTATCCCCCTATCACCCGGCGATGAGCCAGTGATAGACGACAATATTTGTCTCATTCGACATTCAGTTGAGCATCAACGGTATCATATTCATTCCTGAGAATCATCGTCAACCGGGTCGATTGGGCCCTTCCAATCATACGCAGTTCCCAGCGCCCTGGAGAATAAGTCTTTGTTTAATTTAATAAGTAAAATGTTTTCCAACGTATCTTTCCCAAGGCCAGTGCGTTGATTAGAGAGAACCAAGGCAAGGGCACTGAAAGACCGTTCAACAGAGACTTGGTTCGATGGTGTGGATAGTACAACCATTGCTACTGCATATATCTCTGGGGTGCGTAGTCTTACGGCGCAACCAATGGTCCCACACGTTGTAGTTATGTTTTTGGCGTGGCTCTAGGTCCAAAGACTTAACTTGTTGAAGAAACCCGGTCTCGCAACCAAGATTCACGGATTCACCAAACATTTGCGTAAGATACTGATCAAAATCATCGGTAGACTCTGACGATTCTCTACTTGTACTAGCCGGTGTTTTACCCAGTTGGCAGATACGTTCCCATGTATCGACTATGTATTGCTGAATTTTATCTTTTTCCTCAGCCGTGAATATTTTAGAACCTCGATAGTTGAACCTTGGATCCAGGTATAATGCCATCTGAACCGCCTTCAATTGGCGCAAAATGTTCAATCTATTGTTCAACGACCGAAGTAAATGGGG